>NC_056727.1:210263638-210561138 GCF_019279795.1 Protopterus annectens | reverse complement strand
GTGTGTACTTGCCTGTAACTCTAGAGGGTTTTCTGGGGCAAGAGTTCCCAGCAGTTGAAGAATACATATGTTTTTCAGAGCTGTTATTCTGTAAAAGAGAGTCTGGTGAAAGCCGATGTATGTGTGGCATTTGCCTTACTTGTGCGAGAAGCTGTTCAGAGTCCTCCCTAATTGTGAGACTGTCTTTTCTTACTTTTTGAAGGTGCTAAAGGGAAATGCTTCTGTGCCTTAGACAGTTTAGAGCCAGCTTTGAGAAAAATGTGATGATAGGAGTGTTTCTGAGGCTACTATTGAACTGAAATATGTATACTTATCTATCTGTCTATCTATTATGTATATATACACACACACACACACACACACACACACACACACACACACACACACACACACACACACACACACACACACACACACATACACACGCACACACACAACTTTATTAAATAGGGGAATGGAAGGAGTGCATCAACACTTTCTTTTAATCAGAACTATCACTTAAAAGTGTTAGGGGTGTAGACCAAGGTTAAAATTTAGGAGCATAGACTAAAGCAGCATACGCTTCAGTTAGTACTCAAACCTAGACCCTCTGGATCAGATCAGCTTTCCATTTGCTCCACCCCTAGACTATTTAAGTATCTATACCAAGGTATTTTGACACATCATTTCTCCTTTATACATATGTCATACATACAGACAAACCAATGAGAACAGAGGAAACACAACTAAACATTTACCTAGTTTTATCTCTTTACATTTTTACAAGGTGAGAGGAATGGTTTCCACACCATTTTTCACCAGCAACCCCTGCCTACCATAGCAATGTATGCTACCCATAACACTAACGTAAATCTTATTAACTGAAAAAAAAATACTTCCCATAACACTACCACTCTTCAGACAGATGAGCTGACTATGGTCATTTTATGGGAAGTGAATCAGAAAAGGAAATGTGTTCCCTTTTTGATGTACTAAGTGTCGATGTGAATTGTGTTTGATATAGTAAATGTTCGACACGTGACTGATGGTTTGTATGTCGACAAAGTAACACATCAACCATTCGGTATATAGTCATATATATGTGTGTACGTATATATTTATGTGTGTGTGTGTGTTGTATTTTCATTTTGCAATTTTTCAGGTGATTTCATTTACTTCAGCTAGTGTGTGTGTGAATTTTTTGATATGGGAGATCACTTGATGAATAGGATTCAATGATTCAGTGTGTGGTCCCTCAGTAAGTCTGCAACAAATTAAATTAACAACTCCCCAAAATGCTTAGTGATATCGCAAGGGCAGAGATAGAACAATAGATGTGGCAAGAAATGTCAAGTGACTTTTTTAGTAACAATGTCAGTAAGCTACATTTACTAACGTTTGCTTTTTTGTGTGCTAAAGTGTTGAAAACTTCCTGTCAACTAACAGTAATAGATGTTGCTTAATGCACATTCATATGTAAACATATTCATTTTATAGTGTTTTATAAGGCACTAGTTGTATTTTTTTAGTATTGTATCTCACTATGTAATGCTTCTGCTGTGGGATCAAAAGGACATGAATTGCAGTCAGTAGGTCAGTAAGACTAGGTTACTTTAGCATGCAGTGCTTACTGGCACGAAATACACATTTGATGTCACATGAACATTTTGTCTGCAGAAGGTCATCTGTGAGGGTTAATGTTCTGATGACCCAATGTTGAATGAAGCAGGTGGTAAAGCCTAGGCTTGGGCACTGAATCTACTTAAAAGGAAAAATCATAACTTTGGAGTCTCAGCTAAGTTTTATTAGGCAAACTGGTAATACATCTTTGAAAAGGAAATATTTTCATACTGGAAAAAATGAATGACAGGGTGTAAAACTGCTTTAATTAGTAAAATAAACCTGAAACATTGTGTTTATGTTCACTGTCCTTTCAATTTCATTTATAGTTATGCATAGTGTACTGCTGTTTGTAATATGTGACGTATCCCAGCCCTCCCACCGTAGAGCAGATTCATGAGAACTGCTGCTTTATATTAGTCTGATGTGTGTAAATCATGCAGGTAATATTGTTCATATTCTCAACTTTCATTTTTCCTTAGTTTTCTGTAATGTGTTCTTGCAAAAAACTTCTTTTGTTTCTTGCATTTTGTTGCATTTGGCTGTTTTTCTGGTATGTCATGGTAAACTACTGGGGCTTACTTGAAAACATTAAGTATTGCTGAGTACAGTTACCCTAACAAAAGAATAAATAAAATGAAATAGAACAGCTGTTTCTGACTCATGACTACCCTTCTCTGAAGGTGATGCATTGTTATTCTGTATTATAAAATTCTATATGCTATCTCCCTCCTTCTCTCCCACACCCTGTGCCATGCTTCTTTTTTATCCTTCTGATTCATAAAATGTTATTTTCACATTCATAAAATGTTATTTTCACATGCTTCTTGCACTTCCACAATGATGCCATGTCCACGTATTTAACAAGGTTTAGTACTGCTGTTCTGGGCCAGTCTGCTCCCTTCACTTAATTTCTTGCACATAAGCCTGTTGTGGCAGGTGGTTGTTTTAAACTTCTCAGTGGTTGTACCACATGTTGCTATCAGTGTCCTATGGTATGTTTTTTCTACATCATTTTATCATCCATAAATCTGACTCTTCAGTAATAAACACCTGGACTCTCCCTCACAAACTATTACAATATTTTATTAGACTATGAACTGTATGGAGACAATGTATCATACAGTTTTGATTGACATTTCATAAAGAAGGCAAGGAATGTGCTGAACCTCAGAAGGAAATAACGTAAAGAAATGTCAGGGACAGTCCAAAATAGTTGTTGCTGTAGATAACACGTGTACTTGACCTACTCCAATGACAGGTGCTGGCATTTCAAGAGTACATTTCTAGCAGACTCTGTAATTCCTCATTATGCTTTTTAAAACATTTCAAAACTTCCACTTTTAAAGACACAGTTGCTTTAATTCTTCAAAGAAAGGAACATAGCAGACAAAATTAAGTTTTAAGTCATCTGCAAGATTTCTTTGTGTGTTTACTAAAACACACAGTAAAACGGATATTGCCAGAAGGTCACATTGTCCTTGTCTGTTTCCTCATAAATAGTTGATAACCGGAATATATGCCCCTCGTTTTATGTCCAGGTTATTACGTGTATTTTTGGTCCAAAAAAGATCTTGCATTTTGCTTAGCCAATACCTTCTAAACAAAATAAACATTTTCACTTTTGTTTATAAGTGAAGGCCATAATACAGTCTATTGCAGACCTAGAACAAAACAACCTGAGTCTGTCCTTGATTTTGGCACAGGCAAACTTGCAGAATTGGCAGATTTACTTTGACCTCAAATGTAAAATGCATTTTCCTTTGAGTGTCTCATGAAGGACATGCTTATTATTTACAGATTCAAGCCATACATATTTATAGCCTGAAAAACTGTGTACCCATTATGCAAGTGTATCTTCAACAATGAACTACTTAGAACATATTAGCAACTTTTGCTTATAAAGCAGGATTATAAAGCAGTAAAAAACTTGGTGCAAAAACTATACATTTTTTTATTTTATTAATTTGTTAGCAGGTACACCATGTACGCCTCTTTTCAGGGAGTAACTTAGCAATAATATTTGATTAAGAACTTGCTCAGTGTCATGTAGCATTAAGAGAATGTAGACCGAAGGAATCGAACCCTGGATGACAGTGTGAAACTCATAAGCAGCTCAAAACCTTAATCTTCTGTACTAACCTGACAAACAGAACCACAAGACCTTATCCAGCAACAGAACAGAAGATATGTAATATTTGACCTCAGACTGACAGCATATAAATTCCTTCTGAGTGCCTTATGAATGTGGTAGCTATAATCTATTGGTATGACGTCAGCATATTTTTTTATAATCTAATAATGAATTTTATATTGTCATGACTCTCCTGTTTCTGCATGGATTTTTGATGATTTCTCAAGTTTCCTCTCCTTTAAACATACACTGTACATAAATTGCTAGCAGCTCTTTACACAGCATATTCTTGAGAGGGTGTATCCTGCAATTGACTGTCATTCCATCCAGAGTACGTTTTGTTGCTTTATGCCCACTGTATACTGGGACAAGTTCTGTCTCCCCTGCCACTTTGAACTGGATACTGTGAGTAATCAGAGAATAAATAAAGGAATGGATTACTGCAGTAACACATTTAGCATTACTTCATAATTTTAATTGAACTGATTTTGCTAGTTATGTACCTGTTTAGGAAAACTGAAGTGCCCTCTGAATCTTGCTTAATTTCGAAATCATGTCAACTTGCTGAAGGTAGTTTTGTTGAAAGTAAAAAATATGAAAACTTTTCACCAAAACGAGCCTTTGGCGACTAGCACAAACATTTTTTTTTTCTAGAAGACAAGCCTCCCTGCAACCCTCATGTAGGAGGACCTCCACCACACTGCCCAGACAAACACATCAGGATGGATGGCAGGAACATTAAACTTAAACTAACTGATTGACTACTACACACATGCATGCTTTCACTCTGGCTGCTCACTCAAAATGGCACTCTTGCTTGCATGTGCTCAGTACTTATATGCATGTGCCCACTGACTGGAACATTTCTTAAAGGTACATGACACACTTTGACCTACATCCCCCCTCTTTACTGAGCAATAGGCAATGACATTTGAATAGGCATGCAATTTGTATAGACAATAATAAACAAAATAACAGTCATGTCCAGGTTGCCGTATATCTGGAACTAGGTTGGGAAATGCAATCCAATCTTGTAATGTAATAGTTTGGACTGGGTTTAGAAACAGGGACAGTCACTAGGGAATGTTCTGCTTCAGGACACTTGGGAAAATTCTCAGGAACAGGGATTGCTGATGGAAAGTTCTCTGGAACAGGAACATTGGTCAAGTTGCTCTGAGAATTAGAGTCTTTATTACAGGCAAGATGCTGTAATGCTGGCTCGCACATCGGTAATAAATGTTTCTGATTCCTTCTAACTATCTCCACCTCTTTTAATGAACTGAGCAGTTTGCTGGTCTTATCATAGTAGGACTTCTGGGACAAATGCTTTTTAAACAGTTGGGTTTTCATTGCATTGTTGTTTTTAGCACTTGGAACTAACAAATTGCTGCTGATTGGTAATGTAGTTCTAGTTTGTCTCAACATAAGTCTCTGGGCAGCTGAACCAAGATGATTATCATGATGAATGTTTCAGAGATTTAGCAAGTTTAGAAAAACATCGGTATTGTTACATTTGGATTTCTCTAACAGCTGTTTTGCACTTTGAACTGCACGTTCAGTTTGACTGCAGGTACTCAGGGCTACTCGCAATATGAACAAGTCCCACATTTCAGCAAATTGTCTGAAATGTTGACTTGTAAACTGTGCACCTGTGATGCCCGTGACCTGGCCCCGCAATCAAGAAGCCTCAATCCTCACCACTAACACCAGGGAGGTCGTTTCCTAGAAGAGGAAGGGATAACTAATGCATACAGTAAAGTACAATTTCCCTTAAGTGCACACAGAGATCACAGTCAGTCTGGGGCTGGTTGCTCCCTTGCTCTCCAGATACCCAATAAGACTCCCCACTGGCACAGCTATAGGGTCCAGATCCCAGCCTAGCTGGCAAGCTAACCTCCATTACCCTCTCTGTCCAACCAGTGCTTCATGTCCCTGCCCAGGTAGATGACATACACCCACACTTTGAGATAAGTATTTATACAACATCACAGACACTCCTGGGAAAGGCTGACACAGATTCTCCAGCTATGCCCCTTTACCTAGATTATGCAGTAGTAATTATGCCACCACCAGCTAATGTAATTATCAGCTACCCAAAAGTCCTCGAAAGGGTGTCCAATTATTACTGTGCAATATTATAATCCAATGGTAGTATGACTATTCAGTCTAAGGCTTTTTTTTAGAGTGGCCTATTACAATAACCGCTATAAATATGCAATGTACTCTAGAGCCTACTCTACACAAACCAGCCACAGGTAAAGGTTTTAAAATATTTAATAATAAATAATTAAATCGCAAGACAAAACTACTACAGTACAATGCTACACAAGTTCAGAGATCACACAGAAACTTAAAACAATATCATAGGAAAGATTTGATTTAAAAGAAAAATAATTAGTCTAACTTTCTTCTAAGTTTAACTCTTCCTAAGAGAAATCACAGTGCTATAATCGTACTTACATACATAAAACATAAGCAGTGCTGGGTTAGATGTCCAAGATCATAATGCTTCTCAGTCTCTCACTCAACAATAGTTTTTAAACACCAACCAACAGCTCTCTAAGCCTCTCCCAAATTACATCATTTTGACACTTAGTCTGGAGTTCCCAGGCCACAAACTGCATTATTTAGCAAGCTAACACCTGGTCAGGAGACTACAACAATAAAAGTCATTTCACATATACACTCTAGTAGAAACCAGAGCAATAAAGCATCTTCCACATGTAAATTCTGGCCCTTAACTTTAACCTTAAAACAATGGGCCTGAAACCTTCATCCAGACTCACTGGAGCCGACTTGTAAAACATCAAATAGATTCATAAGATCTTTTCAACTTCAAATAACACGTTTGAAATGCTTGGCTTGGTTTCCTTACAGTAGATGGTAATGTTGCAACAATCTTGACATTCACATTTTACAGTGTTTTCTTTCATTTAAAAACACAAGCCTGTATTTTACATTTATTTATACAATCGATAGAATTATGTATCAGATTAGGCTGGCAGCCTTCGCCCATCTTCCTCCAGTCTTCACCCCCCCCCCCGCGGAACTCAAGCAAGTTTTTCAAGTGCCCCTTGAGAAACATTGCTTGAGAGTGTCAGGTCTATCTGGGTGTACCTCACCCCATTCCCTGTCTTGAGAGCTCATCTGCATTGGCATTGCTACTACCACTGCGGTGCTGCACTGACATATCATATGCTTGCAACCCCAGGCTCCATCTTAGCAACTTGGCATTTTGCTGACTGGCTCTGTTTAACCATGTTAGAGAGTTGTGATCTGTCATCACAGTGAATTTTCTTCCATACAGATAATGCTGAAGTTTTTGTAGTGCCCACACTATGGCTAGAAATTCCTTTTCTACCACTGCATAGCATTCCTCCCTGGGTTGGAGTCTACGACTGAGATAAACCACTGGGTGCTCTTCTCCCTCTGAAGAAATCTGGCTAAGTACAGCCCCTGCCCCATAGTTTGAAGCATCCACCTGCACAACAAATTCTTTGCTATAGTCTGGACTGGCTAACACAGGGGGTCTTCCCAGTGCAGGCCATGCCTGAATGGCTTCCATTTTGGCAAGTTCTGGTCATATCTTACCACCCCCACTCTATGTCCTAGGTAGGAGACTTCTGCCATACCCACCTGACATTTGCTCAGCTTAATGGTCAACTCTGATCTCTGTAGTCTGCCAAGCACCACCCTGACATGCTGAAGATGCTCTTGTCAGGAATGGCTGTAGATAGCAATATCATCCATGTAAGCAAGGGCAACCCTCCTGATCCTGCTAAGATATGATTGGGTGGGAGGCTGGCATAATGGTTAAGGTGTTTAGCTTGCAGACACAATGTGCAGGGTTTGATTCTCACATGGGGCAATTGGCTAGGCTTAAAATGGCCCACAAGGGCACTTAGCCTAGTACTACTCTATGAACCTATATGCTCTACCAGCCTCTGTAAAGTCGCTGGGGCATTCTTCATCCCAAAGGGCATCTTTGTGAACTCATATAAGCCAAAAGGAGTCACAAAGGCTGACTTCTCTCTAGCACAGGGAGTCAAAGGCACCTACCAGTAACCCTTGGTAAGATCAATGGTTGTAAGATACTTAGACCCACCCAGCTGCTCTAGGGCCTCATCTGTCCTAGGTATGGGGTAAGCATCTGCCTCTGTGTGACTATTTAATTTCCTGTAATCCACACAGAACCTGGTGCTGCCATCCTTCTTTGACCCTAGTACCACTGGGGTGGCTCAGGGACTGTTGGACTCCTGAATCACCCCTAGGTCCAACATCTCCTGTACCTCTTCACTCAGAGTCTGTTTGACTCTCTCAGGCACCCTACAAGGGGCCTGCCTGACAGGCCTTTGGGGTCCTGTATCCACCTGGTGCTGCACCAGGTGGGTGCTCCCTGGTTTCCCGGTGAACATGCCCCCAACCTCCTACAACACTGCTTGGATTTCTTGAACCTGGGTAGGAGATAGCTGCTGGGGACATTGATACCCCTTCCACTGAGGTGTCAGCCCAAGCCTCACTGAGGAGATCAGTCACAAGATCTCTCTCAGACTCCTCCTGCAATCCACTGCAAATGCTCAGCACAAGGACCTCCCTCTCATGGTAAGGTTTCATCATGTTAACATGGTACAATTTGTGCCCCTGCCATCTGCCTAGCACTTCCACCATGTAGTTAACATCACTTACCTTTCTTACCACCTTGTAGGGTCCCTCCCAAGCTGCTTGCAACTTATTGTGTCTGACAGGAATGAGAACCATCACCTGCTGCCCTACAGCATACTCTCTACCTCGAGCATTCCTGTCATACCACACCATTTTCTGTTGTTGGGCTTCTGCCAGGTTCTCATGGGCCAGGCCCATGAGTTCCCTAAGCCTTGTCCTGAGGTTCAGGACATATGCCACAACAGACTCCTTGTGAGACTCGCACTCACCTTCCCACTCATCTCAAATTAAATCTAGGGGTGCCCTCACCCTATGCCCATACAGCAACTCAAAGGGTGAAAAAACTGTGGATTCCTGGGGAACCCCTCTGTAAGCAAGCAACAGGTGGGGCAAATATTTGTCCCACTAACTCTAAAACTGATCTGCAAATGCCCGTAGCATGGACTTGATTGTAGAGTTTAACCTCTCAACAAGACCATTAGTCTGGGGATGCTAGGGGGTGGTCTTCATGTGCTTCACCCCACAGGACTTCCACAGACAAGCCAGCAGGTCTGACATAAAATTGGCACCTCTGTCAGATAGTATTTCCTTTGGGAAACCTACCCTGCTGAAAATCTCTAGCAAAGCATTTGCCACCTTCTCGGCCGCAATGGAGGACAAAGCCACTACCTCAGGGTATCGTATAGCATAATCTACAATCACTAGGATATACTTTTTCCCTGTGGAACCTGGGGTACTCAGGGGACCCACAATATCCATTGCTACCCTTTGAAATGGCTCCTCAGTCACAGGCAAAGGCATCAAAGGAGCTCTCACCTTGTCTTCTGCCTTGCCTACTTTTGGCACTGCTCACAGATCCTGCAGTACCCTTTACATCTCTGGAAATTCCAGGCCAATAGACATTTTGCATAATATGCCTCTTTGTACATTTTATGCCCATATGACCTGCAAAGGGAATATCATGGGCTATGGCTAGAAGCACCAGACGATAAGCTCTAGGCACTACCAACTGCTGTACTCTTATCACCTTCTAGCCCTCCCTCAGGGGTCCACTCTCTGTACAGTAACCCTTTGTTCCAGTATACAGATTCCCCCTTCCCTTGAAAATCAGCTGCCTCCCTAGCTACCTGTCTCAGGCCTTGCAATGTAGGGTCTGAGAGCTGAGCCTGTCTCAAGTCTCTCCTTGTAACCCTTCCCAGCTTCCCTTCCACAGGAAGTCTGGCATTCTCTGACAGTGGTGTCTCACTGTCAGCCTGGGTACTACTTCATACCTCTTTCTTTGCAGTTACCCTGTCCAAGGGAACCTCAGTACCCACAAGCAACTGTGGCTCACATTCAGTCTCACTGCTACAGCGTTGCTCACTCCCTGAAGTTACCACCTCAGCAGCCCTAGCTGCAAGTATGCAGTCTGTCTGGGTCTCCCCCAGGCTACCAGACCCACATGCTTGTCTCCTATCCTCACTGCATGTAACTGCATAAGTACATAGTACTGCATCATCCAAATCCTTCCCTCTCAGGACACCTGCAGGATGGTAGTTCCATACCCCTGTTGACTCAAGACAACCCACTGTTGGCATTTTGTCTTTCCCCCTTACTGGCTCCTTCACCTTTGGTTCTTCACCTTGCCTCCGTGGACATCTGTATGCCACATGGCCCCACTGGTTGCATTCAAAACATTTAACCCTAGCTCCTGGATGTGTACCTGGACTAGTGGCTTCCCCTGCTACCGGCAGATTTGGTTGAGACAGTCTGTGCTGCCCACCATGGGTTCCTTTAGACCCATGAGCAGTACTGGGGGTCCCCTTCCTGTGCAGGGCTGCCCTGCTGGCCAGGTATAGATCTCCCTTATTCCCCAGCTCCTCTGAAGTAGCACATTGTCTATCAACTAACCAGATTCTCATGTCTTCAGGAAAAGCGCTAAGGGCTTGTTCCCTTACCAAAAGTTCTGCCAGCCCTTCAAAAGTGGTGACCTGACATCCACTCATCCAGCTATGAAAATAAGTGCTCAGTTCAGCAACATATTCCCATACATTTTCATCTGCCTTGCGTCTATGCTCACAAAACTTTTTCCTATACATTTCAGGTGTTAGCTTAAAACATTCCAACAAATGTCTTTTTACAGCAGTATAATCAAAACAGTCAGTCTCATGCATTTTTGCTAAAGAAGTTACAGTTTTACCATGGAGTAAGGGGGTCAGGAACCGTCCCCAGAGCCCTTGGTCACATACATAATTTTTACATACCCGCTCAAACATATAAATGAAGCTATCAAAATTATCCCCCTCTTTAAACTGTGGAAGAAATGTACTGACCTTTTGTGCTTCTGGGGTCCAGTTACTCCTTTCCCCATTACCTCCATGACTCTGGTGAAGACTCAGCTCATGCCTCCTTTGCTGTTCATTTTCCTCAGCTTGTGGACTCCTCATTTTCTCAGCTGCTTTTAGTTCCATATGCCTGGCCTCCAACTCAAGTCTCTTTAGCTCCAGCTGGATTTTTAAGTCCACTGCAGAAAGTTTGGGCTGTCCATTCTCCGAGGATATTGTATCTCCACTGTCAGTCTGATTGTCCTCCAGGCTGCTGTTTTCTGTTGCAGCTGTAACCAAGGCTGCAATCAGGTCTGCCTTAGTCAGGTTTCCATGCACCAATCCCCTAGCCTAGCACATCTCTGCCAGCTGGCTCCTTGTCAGCTTTCTGTACTTCCCTGCTGACATATTGCCTGCTCACCCTGATTAACACTAAGCTAACAAAAGAAACAAAGCAATTGTGATCTGAACTCTGAGTATACACTGTGTGGCTGTTTCAGAGTACAAAACACTTTTAGAGATCACTGTACATAAGCTACAGGAATTCGCTCTACCCACACCACTACATGCCAATTAGTGTTTGCCAACTAATCAATATGTGATGTGGATCCCACCACAGCAAACCATTATGTGATAGCATATCCCAACCACTGCTGCCAATATGTGATAGGATATCCCAACCACTGCCATCAATATGTGATGCATGTGCCCTGGCCCAGCAATAAGGACCCTCAGTCCTCACCACTAACACAATGGAGTTTGTCTCCTAGAAAAGGAAAGCATAACTAATACACACAGTAAAGTACAATTTCCCTTAAGTGCACACAGAGATCACAGTCAGTCTGGGACTGGTTGCTCTCCGGGTCCCCAATAAGACTCCCCACTGGCACAGCTAGAAGGTCCAGATCTCACCAATTATTACTGTGCAATATTATAATCCAATGGTAGTATGACTATTCAGTCTAAGGCTTATTTTAGAGTGGCCTATTACAATAACCTCTATAAATATGCAATATACTCTAGAGCCTACTTTACACAAACCAGCCACAGGTAAAGGTTTTAAAATATTTAATAATAAATAATTAAAACGCAAGACAAAACTACTACAGTACAATGCTACACAAATTCAGAGATCACACAGAAACTTAAAACAATATCGTAGGAAAGATCTGATTTCAAAGAAAAATAATTAGTCTAACTTTATTCTAAGTTTAACTATTCCTAAGAGAAATCACAGTTCTCTAATCGTACTTACATACATAAAGCATAATCAGTGCTGGGTTAGATGTCCAAGATCAAAATGTTTCTCAGTCTCTCACTCAACAATAGTTTTTAAACACTAACCAACAGCTCTCTAAGGCCCTATCAAATTACATCATTTTGACACTTAGTCTGGAGTTCCCAGGCCACAAACTGCATTATTTAGCAAGCTAACACCTGCTCAAGAGACTACAACAATAAAAGGCATTTCACATATACACTCTAGCAGAAACCAGAGCAATAAAGCATCTTCCACATGTAAATTCTGGCCCTTAACTTTAACCTTAAAACAATGGGCCTGAAACCTTCATCCAGACTCACTGGAGCCGACTTGTAAAACATCAAAGAGATTCATAAGATCTTTTCAACTTCAAAAGACACATTTGAAATGCTTGGCTTGGTTTTCATTACAGCAGATGGCAATGTTGCAACAATCTTGAAGTTCACATTTTTCCATGTTTTCTTTCATTTAAAAACACAAGCCTGTATTTTACATTTATTTATACAATTGATAGAATTATATATCAAATTCTGTTTGACTAGGCTGGCAGCCTTCTCCCATCTTCCTCCAATCTTCACAGCACCATTGTCAGAAATAAGTCTGTGTGGACTAACATGGACAGAAAAATGTCTCTTCAACTTAGTACTGACAGTACTGGATGTTATGTTAGGAAGCAGGTCAATCTCAAACCAATCTGAATAAGAGTCTACTAACACCAAGTAATGTTGACTATTCCACTTGAAGTTATCTGTGGCTACTGTTGACCAAGCTAGTTCAGGAATCTGGCTTAACTGAAGTGTTTTTTTTTTGTAGATGTGGCTTTGTAATATGACATACAGAACAAGATGAAAGTACTTTCTCGATATCTTTTGACATAGAAGACCAAAATACTAGTCCTCTTGCCCTTCTTTTGGTAGAATCAGTTCCTGGGTGGCCATGATGCAAGATCTGAATATACTCTTGCTGTAAGGATTTTAGAGCAATCACTTTTTTCATGATGATAACATCATCTGACAGAATCTCATCTCTACAGGGGAAATAATGTTGCATATCTACTGGTAAACAAGATTGTTTTGAAGGTCATCCTCGACTGATAAGGAGGTTGAGCTTTTGGAGAATTGGATCTGAAGCTGTGTGAGTTCTGAGCTCATCAAGATATGTGGAAGAAAAGTTTCTCACTTCCATGGCTTCAAAATTAGATTTCTCATTCTAATGCTGTTCCCTTGTTTTTCCTGGTCGATCAAAATAAGGTATCAGCAAGATAAAGATCTCTGCCTTTTGTGTAAACAAGATTGAAATTGAACATCTGCAGTTTGAGCATCATACCTTACAATCTTGCAGGAGCTGTGTGCATTGGCTTTTTCAAAATATTGACTAGAGGTTGGTGGTCAGTTTCTATCTGGATAGGTTGGCCATAAATATAATCATGCATCTTTGAGCATGCAAACATAATTGCCAAGAATTCTTTCTCAATCTGGGCATACTGCATCTTGGGTTGGGTTAGAGTACTTAAAGCATAGACTACTGGTCTACCCTCTTGAAGAATGACTACACCTAGACCAAACTTAGATGCATCACAGGAAGGAATAACTGGTTTGTGAATATCATAGTAACATAGAGTGGGTGGACTGGCAATTTTCTGTTTCAATTCATCAAATTCTCTTTGGTGTTGTTCTGACCAGGACGAGATAACATCTTTGCATGCCAGTTCTCCTAACAGTGCTGAAAGTTGGCTTAAATCTGGAATGAACTTGCCTAAATAGTTGACCATGCCAAGAAAACATTGTAGGGTTTGGACAGTGTTTGGAGAAGGCATCTAAAGAATTGCTGTTTGCTTGGAAGGATCTGGTCATAAGCCTGAACTTGTAAACGAATGACAAACATGAGTAATTTCTCATAGCCTGAATTTATACTCCTGTGGATTTAGCTTAAGATTCACTTCATTACCTTTTTCTAGAATTTCTTGAGGTTTCTATCATGTTCAACTTCACTATTACCGCCTACAATAATATCATCTACTATAATAGCACATGAATAGCAAAAGAATAAATATTCCATTGCATGTTGAAAGACTTCACTGGCAGAATTTATCTCAGATGGCATTCTCAGAAATCTGGCATACTGAATGTGGTTGGCAATGAGATTTTCGGTCAGGCAAAATCTGCCAAAATGAACTCTTTGCATCTAAGACAGAAAAAACAGTGCAATTGGCATGAGAGCAGCAACCTCCTCGACTGTACACATAAGATTATGAGACCTTTTTAATGCTTTGTTCCAATCTCTTGGATCAATATAAATTCTAATATCATCTGAGCTTTTCTTATGAGCTACAACCATGGAAGATACCTATTTAGCTGGTTCTTCTACTGGACAAATTACTGTTAACTGCACCATTTTGTCTAACTCAGCTTTGACTCTATTCTGCATAGCTACTGGAACTTTCTGTGCTGGTCTGATAACTGGGCTGACCTCTGGGTCTTCATGGAGTACACAGCTGGTAGTTTGCCTAGTTTGTCTTCGAACATATCATCATACTCAGAAAAAATAGTTTGGGTGAAATTTGAGCTGTTCTCATTCAAGTTTACACGGTGAACTTCCTTGTTAAATCAAAGCAGTCCCATTTTCAAACTGACTCTGAGGCCTAATAATGACTACACATGTCTCTTGACTACGTAAAACTGCAAGTCATTGCTGTTCCCAGCAGAGTAACATGAAAGCACTACTGAGCCTTTGGTTTGAATCTCTTCACCACCATAAGTAACAAGCTTTGCACACTTTGTCAAATCAGGTTGTTGTGCAACTTTTACTCTAGCAAACATTTCTGCTGACATAATATTGCACTTTGAACCAGTATCTACATTGAGCTCTACAGGACTCCGATTAATCTGAACAGTACAAATAATTTCATTCTTTGCCCACAAATCTACTGCATTGACTGTTTCACCAAGCACAGACACACCATAAACATAAAAAGTAGGGTAGCAGCTTTCTAATTGATCAACTTGCCTCTTTGAATGCTCTCTTAATAAAAGAATGAGCCTTGTTTGATTTATAAAACCTTTTGAAATGATTCCACGTTTTACATTTGTGGCATTGCTGACCAAAAACTAAACACTTTTCTCATTTGTGTTTACCACCACAATTATGACAGTTGACTATGAAGCTAGCTACAGGTTTTGCTGAGTCACCCTTGTGCTTTGCTGCGTGCACCTTGGGCCTTACTGAAATTGCTCTGAGTTTTGCTGACGTTGCCCTGGGCATGGCCGCACCCGTAAGCCTATATCTTTAACCTTGTGCTGCATACTATTTACATTAGCTTTGTTGCAGCTCCTTTCAGAGCTATTTTCATTTGGTAACCATACTTGTGTGCCTTTCTGTAAGCTCGTATATCTGACAAATCTCAATGGCCTTGTTTAATGTTAAATCACTGTCTTGAAGCAAAATCTTTTTCACTGTCATTATTAATGCCACACACAAGCCTGTCTTCTATCAACTCATCTCTCAAATAACCAAATCTGCATGTTTTAACCTTATTTCTCAAGTTGGTTATTTATGCTGCAAAAGTTTCACCAGGCTTTTGATCTTTTGTGTAACCATTGTAATATTCATTTGGGGTTACACATTTCTCTAAACTTATGTTTTAAGCATTCACGGTCTTCACACGTTTCAGCCTGTACCACAGTATGGTGTCTTCCCTCTCCCCTGCAAACACAGCAGGTGCATATACAAATATGCTCTCTTTCAGTGGCTTCTGAACCAGCTAACTTAAGCCGAATAAATGTCTTTGTGCATGTGTCTTTGTCAGAAAAAGCAGCCTATATGGAAATATCGTATTCCTGCTCAAATGCACTCCAATTTTCTGCAATATTGTTATCAAACACAAGCAGTGCGGGTCTGCGAAATCCTTCTGCCATACCTACAGATTATAGTAAAACACAATGCAATCTTGGCACTTGTAATTATGTATGAACATGCACACACACACCAGGTACTTGAAGTAATATTCAAATGCACAATAATATCTTCGAAAAACTGTACTTTGCGAAATATTCTTTGAAATGACTGTACTTAGCAAAATAACTGCACTGTAATACTGCACACACTTACAAACACTTTGCATACTTTGGATATTTTAAATAACTTTAATGTGAAAAAGTAGTACATAGTGAAAAAAATATGTCAGTTTTCCCTTTTTTTATACATTTTATGCGATTCGGATATTGTTTCAAAAATTTTCATAATTATTTCAAATATTTTTATCAATATGTTGCAGTTCTGGACATTTTGTTTAATTAGAAATTCATTTTGTGTGTTCTGAATGCTTCATTTTATATTCGTAGCAAAAGAAATCAGTTAAGCGAGTTTTAGTACCTAAAAATTGTTTCTGACCTGTTTGCAAGTCGTTTGAGCAGTAGGGATGATCCACTTCTGAATATTCCTCCATCTCTAACCAGTTGCCTCATGGTTGTGACTCTAGACTGCATTCTGACACCATGTCACTCATCTTGTACATCTCAATACGACGAAGAGGCTTGGGTGTTCATTTAAGCAGTTTTCTATATACAAATACATCAGAATGGATGGCAGAAACATTAAACTTAAATGAACAAACGAACTGACTATTACACACATGCATGCTATCCCTCTGCCTGCTCACTCAAAATAGCACTCTTGCTTGTACTTGCTCAGTACTTATATGCACATGCCCACTGACTAGAATGCTTCTTAAAGGTATATCACGCACAACAGTGGAGAAACAGGCAAACTCCAGTGTCATCAAAGTTAGTTTTGGTGAACAACATTTGAATATTTTAAGTTCGCTAAGACTAAATTAATTGATTTGGTACATTCCCCTTAATTACATTGGTGTGTGTGTGTGTGTGTGTGTGTGTGTATACGTGCATGTGTGTAGAATCGGCAGAGAAAGGTATGTCTGTGTGTGTGTATGAGTATGAGAGGTGTGTGTGTGTGTGTGTGTGTGTGTGTGTGTGTGTGTGTGTGTGTGTGTGTGTGTGTGTGTGCATGTGTGTGTGTGCATGTGTGTGTGTGTGTGTGTGTGTGTGTGTGTGTGTGTGTGTGTGTGTGTGTGTGTGTGTATACAATCCACAGACAAAGGTATGTCTGTGTGTGTGTGTATATGAGTATGAGAGGTGTGTGTGTGTGTGTGTGTGTGTGTGTGTGTGTGTGTGTGTGTGTGTGTGTGTGTGTGTGTGTGTGTGTGTGTGTGTGTGTGTGTATACAATCCACAGACAAAGGTATGTCTGTGTGTGTGTGTATATGAGTATGAGAGGTGTGTGTGTGTGTGTGTGTATGTATGTACACACACACACACACACACACACACACACACACACACACACACACACACACACAAGACCTGATGACAATGGGGTTAAGGAAGTTTCTCCTTTTTACCACTGTTGAGTGATCTCAATATTAAGTTGCAGGGGTGTTGGAGGTGCACAAAGGACCTGACCTCATTCAACTATACCTATTATATTAATCTTGTTTGATGAAACATGCCACTGATGAATCAATTCAATTATGTTATTTCCAAGGAAAGCTTCTTTTGTGGAAGTGACAAACTTGTGTGCCTTTCTCTCACTCTGTCACTCGTCTTCTGTTTTTCATTGATCTGCACGCGTTCAGAAAAAACACACTGTTATACTGAATTTAGCTCTTTAAATGTAATGTATAATCTTAGCATGTCTCATACAGCAACAGCCTTTCTTAAAACTGTACATCTTTCTTTACAAAAAATTGTAATAATGAGTTTCATAATACTGGATGTGCATGTTTGCGTGTGTGTTAGTTTACTTTAACTATTGCACAAAGCCATAATTTTAATTCTAATATGATAGGGTTGTATGTAGGACCCCTTATCTTTCTACACATATAGTCAAACAAAGCTTGAGCATTACGAGTTTCATGTGATAATTTCACCATTCAAACGAACCTAAAGCTGTCATTGTCATAGATGGTGCATGATGTTTTGCATCCCTAATAAATCTTTTTTTGTGGAAATCTGTGCCATATATTTTTAGGTACTTTTTCTACCTGATTATAGAAATGAGCATTGTTGTCCACTAGTATATAGTTAAGCGTGTCAGACTTTAATTGCATGAGTATGCTACAGCAATGTACAGCATGCACCTAATTTACCCTACCTTGTCTATGTACAAAATGCAATATGTCATATCTCAACTTGCCAAAGAATGGAGATTGCAGTTTAAAAAAATGACCCTTAATTCAGACACAAAACGATTTGTAAAAAAAAAAATCTAGCAATGACTTCTGCAGCTAGTAATCCTCTCTGATGTTATGATACAAAACTGTTACATTCAGCTTAATTAATTTTATGTAATTACAAATTAGTAATTTGCATAACTCTCCTGCTGTTGGTGAATTGCAAAGCAAAGAAAAATAATGCAAATTAAAAACTAAGCATTCTGTTTCATTAATTCCTGTGGCTAACTGAAGGTGAGACCAAACATTTTAATGGAAACTGATTGATTACCATAATCCATTTCAAAGTTGCATGGGAGTCAAAGCCACCTGTCTTGACATTTAATGGATGCAAGTCAGGAGAAACTAAACCTGAAGACATCTCTAGATGCATGTACTGAGAAAAACACTCAGACATGGGATTCACACCTAAGGGCAATTTGAAAGGTTAAGAATTCACCAGTGGTACATCTTTAAATTGTGGGAAAACATCTGAACATCCAGGAGAAACAGACTCTGCACAGAAGGCACTTCCCCCAGTAATCAGACTGGAGAACCAAGACCTCTGAGTGAGCAATACTAACTGTTGTACCACTTTTCTTCTTGTGGTGGTGATACTAATTCATTCTACCTGGTATGTAACGGACTTACTGGTGTAGTTTCATTGTCATAGTCATCATATGTTACAGTATAACATTCAGAGAAAGTTACAAAGGAAAGTGAGGCTAGTACTCCTGAAAAGTGTGAGTAACATCTTAGAAAAGTCTGCCATTAAATTTACACTGTACTTACATGCATGTGTGGGCCTGGTGTTTGCTGTAGGCTAAGGCATGGATACAGTTTAAAAACTATGCCACATGGTGTTGTTGAAACAACACTGTGAGCAATCCTATATGGAGAATAAAACCATATTGTACATAGACTAGGACACTGTAAAAGTAGGTAGGATAGAACTGATACCTTAAAATAATCAGACACTAAAAAACAAAGAACCAGACCACGAAAACCACCCAGATAAAATGGGAGAAAATCATAGTCTAACAGCAGTTTATTCAAATTTGAATACCACAAACACGAACAGAACACAGGTTAACCTATGTTTCATCCATAGGACTTCATCAGAACAATAGAAAAAATAAAAGCTGAAGTTTAAGTATCCTCCCCAGTCACTTAATGCATCAATTAGTCAGTCAGTGAGTCTACCATTTAAAGAAATATCACTATACATTTTAAAATGAATAAGCTCTAAAAAAAATAGCAAACCATGCAATATATAAAAATCATGTTAAAAACATTTCAATCATATAACATGGACATTGTGTGTGTGCTGAATGTAGGAATAAAACATCTTGTGATATAAATTACCACAACATGTATATAAATACATAATAAAACCATGTGATGTATAAATAAATAAATATATAAATTAATATATATATATATATATATATATATATATATATATATATATATATGTATTCACACACTCAAACCATAAAATACATATTAATCCATCACTTTACAAACCCTTATAAAATCCATTAATTTCTTCCTGAAATGTGTTTCAACTTTAATAAAAGAGCAATGCTTACACAGTCATTTATACCAGGATAATTTTGGGCGTCCAATCTTAATTGCCACTTTAATTCACATACGTCCAAGTGGACATCTAATGTCCTACCTTGAACATCATTCTGAATATGTTGAATCATACAAAATTTAAAATTGTGTTCATTATTGGCAATAATATGCCTAGCTAGGACATTAGTAGACATAAAATGCCTAATATCAAGTATGTGCTCTCTAATTCTCTCTCTAAAATACCTAGATGTTTTTCCCACATAAAATACTGGGCACTTCTGGCACTTAGCCACATATACTACATTTTGAGCGTAGTAATCAAAGTGACCTGTGATAGGTATAGAATAATTATTGATCTTAATATAACAGTCTGTGTGTAATATGTATTGACAGGTGGAACACCTCCCACATTTAAAATTCCCTAACTTTCTACCACTTAAAACTGACTTAGAAGGAGGTTCTTTTCCCAAGATTTTTTTCAAAGATTG
Source organism: Protopterus annectens (assembly GCF_019279795.1). NCBI lineage: Eukaryota > Metazoa > Chordata > Ceratodontiformes > Protopteridae > Protopterus > Protopterus annectens. The sequence continues at coordinate 210,540,885 of NC_056727.1, read as the reverse complement.
ATCTTTTCTAAACACAAATTGAGGTACACCCCCCATTTTTATTCGTACATCTCTATCTAATTTTAGGATGCCCCAATTTTTCTTGACCATCCATAGAAGCCAATCCACATCATCATTAAAAGTGGTGATATATAGTAGTGAATTTAATACCACCTTACTACTACCAATATCACAAGTTTGAATAACAACATTCTCATCCATATGATTCATATCTTTGTCCTTTATAAGAATGGATTTATAAACTCCAGCCTCCCTTTTATGTTTGATTTCGTCCATGACATTCATGCACAAATCCTCTGGATAGCCTCCACTTCTAAACATACTGACCATATAATTAATTTCATCCAAAAATTCCTGATGGTCACTGACCATACGGGCCACTCTCACCATTTGCCCTTTAACAATTGCTCTTTTTTGATGTTGAGGATGGCAGCTGTCATACTGGAGATAGGAGTTATAAAAAGTATTTTTTCGATGAATGTTGGATCTAAAACATTGATTAATTCTATCCACAGTCAATCTAACATCTAGGTATGTTATTATTTCAGAACTAAATTGATGTGTAAATTTAAGAAAATCTACTATGTTATTAATATACCTTATAAAGGCTTCCAATTCATCTCTTCCACCTTCCCAAGCAATGAATATATCATCCAAATACCGGGTATATAATTTTATACAATGACTGTAAGCACTAGTAAAAACATATCTCTGCTCCCAATAGGACATAATATAGTTGGCATAAATAGGGGCACAAGCAGCCCCCATAGCTACTCCCGTTACTTGTTTAAAAAAATGTCCCTCAAAGAGCAAGAAATTGTTTTTCAGTACTGCTTCCATTAGTGTGATGTAAACATTAATTTGATCCTGGTCACATCTTCCTGTTTCAATCAATTGATACTCCAGCCATATTAATCCTATGTTATAGGGGATGACAGTAAATAAATTGCAAACATTGATGGTAAGAAGAATAGTGTTGCTGTTAATGTTTAAAGTTTTTAACCTGTCCAAAAAATTCCATGAATCCTTTGTGATATAAGCAAAAGTAGTTAAACCCTGTTTCATATAAAAATCTAAATATTGACTAATAAAACATGTTTTACTTCTTTTACCATCGACAATGGGCCTAAACTTCACATTGTTTAGCCCCTTATGCAGTTTAGGTATCCCAAAAATACTACTAACCATGGGGTTAGAATTTCACATAAATTCATATTCTGTTTCAATTAACTGACCTTGAAATAACATATTATCTAGCATAAGGTCCAATTTTTGATGTGCAATATTAATTTCATTAATACTGCTTTCAATGTAACTATCTTCCATCAACATAGCCATCATCATGTCAATATAATCATGTTTGTCTACAATCACCACCCCATTACCTTTATCAGGTTTCATTACACGTATATGCTCAGAATTAACCAACTCATTTAACAATTGGTGTTCGTCATAAGACATGTTCGTATAGTCACATTTTTTACGTTCTTTAAAATGTTCTCTTATGTCTAATTCACATGTTTTCTCAAATATTGCTATCATGTGATTAATTGGGGGGGTTAAATTTACTGGGCTTGGACAATTTCCTTTGATCATGTTGCACCTCCGAATTTGTGAACTACATCCTCAAGTTCATCTTCTGAACAAATAACTTTAAATCAATTAATGTGTCTGTTAAGTTACCTTTCCTGCAAGGCACAAAAGTGAACCCCTTGGAAAATAGGTTAGCATGTCTAATGTTAAATATACGACTGGAGTAATTATATAATTTGAAGTCCTGAGCATTATTCTCTATTATAGTGGGTTGATTCAAAATGCTATCCTGTAAGACTTCACACGTTTCACTACAATTTAAATCAAATCCCATACTCAAATCATTACCTGTCATTGTGTTTTCTAATGTTTTATCACAATCTCGACTGTGCAATACTCATAGTTGACAATTAAATTCATTGCTACTTGCGTTGCCACACATTCCAGGAATTATTGTTTCTTCACAATTATCATAAAATTCCACTAAGGTGTCATCAATTAATATAACCCTTTCATTTACAGTGTATGTACTTAAATCCATTATGTTTGACTGAAAACCTGTACATTTATCAACATTTTGTCTAAATAATCAAAAAGCCCATCTCTTTCATTGAATGCTATTTGATTGCTGTTCCCTCCATTAACACCCTGAAGCAGAGCAACATCATGTTCATCATCATTTGTACAACCAAAAGTTTCAAAATTCAATGTTTCATCACAATTATCATGATGTTCTACTGCCATGTTGTTAATTAATCGCACGTTGTTGGCATTCAAAGTTTAATTAAAAAAATATGTACTCAAGTCCAATAAACTACTCTGAAAAACATTAAAATTATCATTATTATCTGGATAGCCAAACGACCCCTCAGGTTCATCAAATGTTATTTCATTACCGTTTTGCCTAATATTGCTCCGAGGAGAACCTGTGTCTTGTCGAGTATTAAAATTGTCAAAATTAAGGCAAGTTTTATTAGCACAAACTTCATGTTCATTCCCCCTCACATTAATTCTACTAACCAAGTGAGTATTACACTGTTCATTAATCATGAATTCGTTTAGTCCTAAAATGTCAGCAGTTCATGAGGGAAATGAACTTAAAAAAATAGTACTTACATGTCCGTCATTTTTATCTGTAATAAGTGTACTCATCTCCATTTACTGCAGTATCCACTGGACCCATTTTTTGAATTATGCCACACTTTTGGACGCGCTCCCTGCTGACTATATTCTCGATCATCATAACTCTGCTCCCTGTTCCGAATTCTTTCTGAACACCTAGGTCCTTCATCTAAGGGACTTGGTACTGACTTAAAGTGATTTTTATTGGCTCGTTCAGTTGCCATAACGTTGTTGTTTTCCGCCACTTGATTGGTATTTTAGAGAGAGAATTAGAGAGCACATACTTGATATTAGGCATTTTAAGTCTACTAATGCCCTAGCTAGGCATATTATTGCCAATAATGAACACAATTTTAAATTTTGTGTGATTTAACATATTAAGAATGATAAAGTAACTATAACAAAGTCCATTCACAGGAACAAACCAAGGCCGTTCTTTAAAAGTTCCACAGGGAAATACTGTCTTATAACTTCTCTTAATGAGTAACGCTGAATGCAGAAAGTAATTATAGTAAAAAACTTTTATTTGTACAACTCAGTAAGCGCTTTCACCATATAGGCTTCATCAGACCGTGAAAAACAATTGAAAACAGTCACATATATAACTCCTTATTCATATTAATTAATGACATCATATCCTGCCAACTAATTAATGAATCGCTACTACATACATTCTAACTTTGCAGTTAAAAAATCTAATAAAAAGGAAAATCTATCCAATAAAAATCAAAAATGCTGTACAATAAACTACAACACTCCATTTCAACTTGTAAAATATAAACAATAGAATATTTAGACAAACATATACATTTTGTCCATCTAGCTAAAAAACCTGTTATTATATGACGAACGCTTTAGCAATACTTTGTCATTGAGCCTAAACGATTTGTCATAGGGAAAAACATAAAACATGCCCACAAAACATATAAAGCATGTACAACAGGGTATATACTAAAAGTGACATTAATCAATCATGCACACTTAATTCACTTAGTTGATTTTATCCTCCTATTGTGTAATATGGGCTTCAAAGGTACTTTCTCATTAAGCCCGGGCATTTTGTCAGCTCTACATCTAATTATCCAATTCATTTCACAGCGCTCAATATAATTCTTAATGTCACCACCTCTTATCCCAGGGGTAATAATTTTTAAAACTGAGAACTTAAATTCATGTGTTCGATCTGTAGCAAGAACATGCCTCGCTAAGGCATTATGCTCAGACCCAATACGTATATGATAAAGATGTTCCCTGACCCTTTCCCTGAGCTTCCTATTAGTTTTCCCTATATAAAATGCACAACAGGATGTGCATCTAGCTAGATAAACAATGTGCTCAGTTTGACAGTTAGCTGAAACATGAATATTATAAGAATAATTAGTAACAGGGTGAATAAAGCTATCCCTAATGTCAATTGACTCACATTGATTACATTTTTGACACAGTTTCATCCCTTTAACAGGAATTTTACTGGTGCCCTTCGTTTGCAAACTAGGACAACATAAAATTTGTTTAAGATTTTTCTTGTTCTTAAAAAGAAATTTAGGTTAATTTCCCACTATTTCCTTAATGGTATAATCTAATAATAAAATATCCCAGTGTTTCTGCACTATATTTTTTATGCAGACGTATCCACAGTATAGAACATATGTACTCTCACTGTATGAACAGTATGCTGGACCAAGTCCTCTCTTGGATCTTGCGCCCTTACATCAGAAAAATATGGACTGGCCCTGGTCATTCTAACCGTATCAGTTTCCTCAATTGCTTTGTCTATGTCCTGTGGGTCATACTGTCTTGCTATTAATCTCAATTTCAAATCTAATACTTCTTGTGTGTAACCATTGTGCATTGGATTCAACCTAGATGCTCTCATAGCATGTCCCTTAATGACAATTTTAAAAACATATTGAGGATGCATACTCTTCCTGTGTAACAATGTGTTCTGATAACATGCTTTTTGATGGACACCTGTATTCAGAAGAACATTATCTAGTCTCACGATAAATACATCTAAAAAAAGATAGTCTGTCGTGAATAATTCATTGTAAAATTAAGATAGTCAGTCAGTCCATTTACCTATGATACAAAATTAAATAAAGATGCTTCATTACCCTTCCAAATTAAAAAAACAATTGTCCATGAAATGCTTATAAAAGCCAACATTTGTTTTAAAACTCTCAAGATGGAACAATTTATCTTCTTCCCAGCTTGCCATAAAAATGTTGGCGTAGCTGTTGGCACAGGAGGTGCCCATCGCTACGCCATCATTCTGAATATATAGCATGTTTTCATATAGAAAGACATTATTATGTAACACAGTTTCCAAAAACAGAGTAATTAAATCAATAGTATTTGGATCCACTGTTGAATATGTGGACAAATAATTATGTACTTTTTCCACACATTCTTCATTGGGTATAACCGTAAAGAGACTAGTTACATCTAAGGTAACCAAAATAAATAGTGCATCAAAATCAACATTTTTCATATATTCATAAAGACTCACCAAAAACTGTTTACTATCCTTCAAAATATGTGGATTAGTATTAACTATAGGTCTCAAATAATGTTCAATATACAGAGACAAAGGTTCTGTCACCCACCCTCGGCCCGAAACCATGGGTCTCATTGGGGGGGGTTGTCCGAGTTTTTATGAACCTTTGGGAGTCCCTGAATTATAGGGATTAAAGGATTATTCACCCTTAAAAACGTAAATAATTCAAAATTAATATATTTACTCATCAAAATTTCATCCAACATATCATAGATTTTTTAAACTTTATTATCTACTTCAAACATTTTGATTGAAGAATAAATATCTGCTTCTTGTAGCAGCAGATGCATACTTTCTTTATACCTATCATGGTCTAGAACCACTACCGGACTGCCTTTATCCGCTGGTCTAATAATTATAGAAATATCATTACTTAAATCTTTCAAAGCCGCCCTTTGTTTAAAAGATTAATTATTCTTCCCTGTATGCTTATTTCTTTCCACTAAATTCAACTTATAAACATCATCTTACACTAATTTATTAAAAACATCCAATAAAGGATGTAAAATAGGGACATAAGTGCTAGGTGCATAAAAAGTTTGATTAATACTATTACTATTCATACCATACTCCATCTTAAGCTGAACATTGCGTGTAAATATTTTAAAATCTGTGATAGTGTTAGACAAATCACTCTTACTGGTAGGAATAAAGGATAAACCTTTATTCAGGACTTGTATTTCATACTCTGTCAAAGTTATATTGGACAAATTAAGAACTAATGACTGTCCACACGTTCCCACATTTTCTTTAAAGTGGCCCGTGTGTTCCCCTCCTGACCCCCTTCTGTTTCTGCCTCCCTCTGCTGAATGACCTCTACCGTTTGGCTTGATGTTGTAGGTCTATCAGGAAAGGGGTAAATGGACTGGGACAATGTATTTGTCCATTGGGGGAGGGCATGTTTTCCTCCTTACTGATTGTTCCATAATTTGCCCCTGTACAGTTGGAGTTATGTTATTACTACACTCTGAATTTACAATAGGGACATTAGAACTGATATGCTCATCAGTCATGTCACCCACCAAAGAAGTCTGAATTTGTATTGTCCCTGTATTACTAACAACATTTTTATTTACAAAATGATGCTCAGCATTTTCATTTACCAATTCAGAAGGAATGGAGACTGATTCATTGACCACATTATGAAACTGATGTCTCCGCTCACTTGTACCATTAAGACGGTCAATATTAGTTCTAGGCCAAGTAAAGACATGGCCTAGTCCAAAGTAATTAGTGTCTCTAGAAATCTTATTCTTCTTTTGTTCAAGCAGTCTCTTTTCAAATAACTGCACACTGTCAAGTAGACTCTCCATACCTTGGTCAACATTAACTTTTGGATACTTTGTTACAATGTTCTGTTGTTGCTTAACAATATTACTTCTTAACAAGTCCTCCTCAGGACGAAAGAACTCATTCAGGAGTTTATTATAGTTCATACTCAGTTCTATATTTAACTGCTGCCATTTGAATAAAAGTTCAGGATAGAGATTACCTGTCGTCGTCATCTTGAGAATGCACAGCCCTCGAGGTACAATTTTCCTCCGTAGGCAAACTTCAAAATATTGTCGCTGCAATTGCATCCTTTTCAATTTCAACAAATCTGTTTCTAAAGTGCTAAAGGCTTCCATTAAGCCTGACAAATTCGCAGAGTCTGGACCATTTGGTTCCGAGTCTTCCATTACTTCAAAAAACGTCAAAGGGTTCTCATTACCGGAAATACAATTTTGAAAACGACCCATTTTCCGGTGCTCCGTTGGTTGACCAGGTATGGTATAAGGCAATTCAATAGAAGATGTCAATGATTCAGCCATGTCTTCTAGGAGGTGCAAGAACAATAAAAATAAAGTAAAAAACACCAGGCAGCACCACCACGAAGTGAATGTTCCCGTGAAAAGAAAAAGAAATAAGAAAGTAGCTACAACAAAGTCCATTCACAGGAACAAACCAAGGCCATTCTTTAAAAGTTCCACAGAGAAATACCGTCTTATAACTTCTCTAAATGAGTAACGCTGAATGCAGAAAGTAATTATAGTAAAAAACTTTTATTTGTACAACTCGGTAAGCGCTTTCACCATATAGGCTTCATCAGACCGTGAAAAACAATTGAAAACAGTCACATATTTAGCTCCTTATTCATATTAATTAATGACATCATATCCTGCCAACTAATTAATGAATCGCTACTACATACATTCTAACTTTGCAGTTAAAAAATCTAATAAAAAGGAAAATCTATCCAATAAAAATCAGAAATGCTGTACAATAAACTACAACACTCCATTTCAACTTGTAAAATGTAAACAATAGAATATTTAGACAAAAATATACATTTTGTTCATCTAGCTAAAAAAAATATTTTTATATGACGAACGCTTCAGCGATACTTTGTCATTGAGCCTAAACGATTTGTCATAGGGAAAAACATAAAACATGCCCACAAAACATATAAAGCATGTACAACAGGGTATATACTCAAAGTGACATTAATCAATCATGAATCAATCAAAAGAAATAAAAATAAGCATTTTATGTTGGAATGTGACCTTTCTACAGAAGGATATGCAGTAACTGATACACTGGGAAAGCTACAGCATTTTGACATTGTGAAGATTAGTAGAGATGGGTGAAGGCTGCCAGCCTAGCCAGATAGAATTGTGCAGATAATTCTATCATTTGTAAATATGAATGTTGAACTACAAGCTTGTTTTTTTAAATGAAAGAATGTTCTGTGAAATGTTGAACTTAAAACAATGTGGCAACATTGCCATCTGCTGTAAAGAAAGCTAAGTCAAGCATTTCTTGTTGGTCCTTTGAAATTAAAATTATTTCATGACTGCCTTTGAAGATCTAAAGTCGGCTCCAGTCCAGCTAGATGAAGGCTTCCTGCCTATTCTTTTAAGGCTAAAGTTACTGACCAGAATTTACATGTGGAATGTCCTTTATTGCTTTAAGTGTAAAAGAATGTAAATGCAGTTTCTGTTTGTCTGGGAACACCAGGAAAGTGTAAAAAATTATGTAATGTTTATCAGAACTGCAGTTTCAATTTAAACAGTGAGAACCAGAGATTATTAAGCATTTTTGTCTTGATATCCAACTTATCAGCACTCTTCCTGTTGTCTTATGTAAGTTATCGTAGGCTTGTGTTTTCTTTTAGATTAGCTAGGAATTATAAAGATTAGACTAAGTGTTTTTCTGTAATTTCAGAACTATACTACTGATTTATTTTAAGTATTTCTGTGTGATCTCTGAACTCTCATGACTAGCACTGACTGTGTAGTAGACAGTATTGTCTTGTGGTTTTAATTATTTATTATTAAATATTTTAAAACCTTTTAACTGTGGCTGGTTTGTGTAGAGATAATTTAAGCTCTTTAGAGTACTTGTATGCCTTTGGTAAAATTGTACAAAGCCACTCCTATAGCTTTAGCCCTGGGCTATACTACCAATTGGATAATATTGCACAGTAATAATTTTACACCCCTTTAAGGGCCTTTGGGTAGCTGATAATATTAGCTGGGTGGTGGGAAGTGATTACTACTGTATAGTCTGGATAAATGGGGTACAGCTGGAGAACCTGTGCCAGCCTTCCCCAGAAGTGTCTGTGTGGTTGTGTAAACTCTTATCTCAAAGTGTGTGTGTGTGTGTGTGTGTGTGTGTGTGTGTGTGTGTGTGTGTGTGTGTGTGTGTGTGTGTGTGTCAGCTACTTGGGCAGGGACATGAAGCACTGGTTGGACAGAGAGGGTGCTGGAGATTTTAGCTTGCCTAGCTAGGCTGAGATCTGGACCCTATAGCTGTGCCAGTGGGGAGTCTTATTGGGGACCTGGGGTGCAAGGGAGCGACCAGCCACAGACTGACTGTGATCTCTGTGTGCTCTTAAGGGAAATTGCACTTTACTGTGTGTTTTTGTTATCCTTCCCTCATATATGAGACGCCCTCTCTGGTATTAGTGGTGAGGATTGAGGCTCCTTGACTGCTGGGGCAGGGCACGAGCATCACATATTAATTGTTTGGCAGTGGTGGGATATCCACACCATATATTAATTAGTTGGCAAATATTAATTGTCTTGTAGTGGTGTGGGTAGAGTGAATCCTGTAGCTTGTGTACAGTGAGCTTTGAAGGTGTTTTGTACTCTAAATCAGCCACACAGTGAATACTCAGAGTTCAGATCACAATTGTTTTATTTTTTTTTTGTTAGCTGAGTTAGTCAGGGTGAACAGGCAGCATGTCAGCAGAGGAGTATGGAAAGCTGACAAGGAGCCAGCTGGCGAGATGTGCCAGGCTAGGGGACTGGTGAATCGAAACCTGACTAAGGCAGACCTGATTGCAGCCTTGGTTACAGCTGCATCAGAAAACATCAAACAGGAGGACAATCAGACTTGATTAGATAGGTGATGCATATCACCCATTTTATAAAAGAAATGTCTTTGTGGTCCTTCAATATGTCCACCCAGGTGCTATGAAAGGAACATGGTTAGTAAACCAACAGACTTAGCACTGAATAAACATGGAAGTAAAAAATATGACGTGGTCCCCAGAGGAAATATTTGTCTGTAACTACAACCATCCCACGGATCCCTCAGTCAGACTGTGGTAACAGAGGTAGAGTGTGGTAGTATAACCATAGAGAACAGGGGGGACATAAACAAGGTCCATCACAAGTACGCCAATGACAAGCACTACTGGCATGTCTGAGGAGCATAATTGGAACCCTCAGAAAAGCCAAAATGCAGTGTGAAAGTGGGGGAAAAGTACAATATAACCCAAAGCAGAGGTTGTGGTATCCTGGTGTAACCTCCCTGTTGTGAAGTACACAATCTCTAAGAATTATATAGAAGTAGGAATGGTAAGGGGATACAGCCTTCCATGTTAGGGTACAGAGACGTGAAACCTTCCTGCAAAAATCGCTTTAATGGTATAACAATGAGTTTCAGACTTCACGGTTTTAATTAATCCACACTTTATTTTTTTGATATTCAAGAGCCACAGTTTTTGGCTTGGCACTTCTGATAGTAAACCCTGAGGATAATACCAAATGAGGTCACAGCAATATGTCCTGAAATGCCATGAGAGCAATGGCAGTATATTAAAGAGATGACAGTCATGACTACTTGTGCCGTATCAGAATGTGTTCACTGAATGGTTTAACAGCAGTGCATATATTGTTTAAAGTATAGGGACCAGAAACATATGAAAAGTTACAGCAACTAACACAGGAATCCCACCGCTCTGTAACTATAACTGCCGGTTTCTACTGAACCCCCCCCCCCCATCTTTACTTCTAAAACATTCAAAGAGAAGAAGCCGGACTTCACCATAATCTTTACCAATAACACCCGAATTGAAACTGTTTCACACACCAAGCTGTTAGTACTACTAAATAATGAAAATATGAAATGTGATGTCTATATAAAAGAAATAGTCGAAAATACATCAAAACACGGTCTCTTCTACAGAATTAACCCATTTTTAGATGAAGAAGCAAAAATATGTGTAGCTACAGCATACCTATTTCCAACCCTTCTGTACAGGGCCCCTATACTTATTTATCTGCAAACCACCCAACTAAATCTACTAGAAATGTCAAAGTAAACTTTATCGTCATTCAGACTCCACAACAAGTTCAGCTGAACAAAATTATGTTACTCTAGGCTCTATGTGCAAACATCTAACGTATACAACAATTCACATTACTACATTTAGTCATTCCTACTACATAATATTTACTGTTATACATATCAACAGACATTTACTAAGTTAAAGAGACACAGTATTTATTGCACAGAATTCCACAGCTACTTTTATTGCACTGGATTCTGTTGGCACTAGTCTAAGGAAACAATATTTATTGCACAAAAATTTCACAGCTGTTACTTACTGCACATGATGCTGTTTAAGCATCAGCGGATATTGCACAGAAATAAGAGCAAATTATCCCTGACAATAGGGGTGGTGACTGGGAATCCAAATTAGAATTTAAGGAATTGTTATGGCAGCTAAAATTAAATGTTGGAAAATGGCCTGGGTTGAATGACAGTGTGAATTTGAGTAGTGTTTTAAAATTAAGAAGGGCCAAATTATAATTATTTAATTATTAATTATTATTTTAAAGTTGTTTGTGATTTGTTATATTTTGCTTGTAATTTATGAATTCATGGTTTAGAATTGTAATGTAAATATTTATTATCAGTATTTTTTATGTGGTGCATTTTTTAGGATGTGCACATTTATGATGTTTAAGTATTCATTTTAAGGTTTTTATTTAACTAATATTTAAACAAAATACTATGTACATATTCTTAATTCATTCATTAGGTTTGTTTAATGATAAAGTGCAATATTAGGTTGGTACAACTTTAAGCACTTATTCCAATACACTGATTTAATTAATTAATTTAATTGACCACATGATTTATGCATTGCATATATAAACGAAGTTTGAGTTTTAATTGTTTTATCTTGATAAAGCTCAGCATCAGCTGAGCGAAAGCGCTTGATACATTTTGGTGTGGTGTGGTGTTCAACAACATAATAATACATTTTATAGACTACAATCTTCAGTTTCCAGGCTGGTACTTCGCTCTCACCGTGGATTTATTATCTTTTGTTTAACGTCTAACGTATACAACAATTCACATTACTACATTTAGTCATTCCTACTACGTAATATTTACTGTTATACATATCAACAGACATTTACTAAGTTAAAGAGACACAGTATTTATTGCACAGAATTCCACAGCTACTTTTATTGCACTGGATTCTGTTGGCACCAGTCTAAGGAAACAATATTTATTGCACAAAAATTTCACAGCTGTTACTTACTGCACATGATGCTGTTTAAGCATCAGTGGATATTGCACAGAAATAAGATTATACTCTGTTAGATTAACTGTGCAGTGTATTTAAGACCTTGTACGGTTATTTCACACAAATATGCTTCTCACTCATCATATTACCTACTGTCCCTGATGTCAATTGAGCTGTAAGTTGCTATTGCAGTTCAGTGGCCTGATGGCCAGCGGATAGAAGCTTCTGCTAAATCTGGCCATTTTGCAATGTATGCTGCCATAATGCCTCCCACTGTCATGTGCAGGAACAGTCCATATGTAGGTGGAGTGCAGTCCATGATTATTTTCCTGGCTCTGTTGAGACAACAAGACTGGTGCAAGTCCTGAATAGATGGTAGAGTGGTCCTGGCAATCTTTTCTGCTGCTTTCATCACTTTTTGGAGAGACTTGCAGTCTGTGGTTGAGCAGTTGCCATACCAAGCTGTAAAACTGTTTGTCAGGATGCTCTCAATTGTGCCCCTGTAGAAGGTCGTGAGAACGGAAGCTGGTAGATTTGCTCTTCTCAACCTTTGTAGAAGGTGTAGGTGTTTGGTTATTTCTTGACAATGGCATTCATGTTCATAGATCAAGACAAGTCTTCCAAGATGTGCTTTTTACACTCTCCACTATTTCCCCTAGAATGTTGCTATAACAGCTGTGCAGGTTGCACCATTGCTTAGTCCTAAAAAAGGTCTTCTGGTTAGAGCTCCCACACTGCTTGTCTTACTCTCAGCTGAATATGACATGGGTTGGGGGTTGTCATAATGGTTAAGCTTCTAACCTCACAGGCACGAGGTACAGGATTTGATTCTCACAAAGGTAAATTAGGTAGATTTAAAATGGTCCACAGGGGCAGCTAGCCTAGTGCTTACCTATGAGTACATACTCTAATTGTTGACCATAAAAAATGCCCAAGCTTAGCCTATATTTTTACTAAGTAAATTCCAAATAGAATCATACAATCAAGCGATAAAGATTTACTAAGTGTGACCAAATCAACTAACTTAGCAGGAGACACACACTGTTCTCATGTAATGACTCAGAAATGTGGAATGTCATTCCATTTCCTATATAATAGACTTTTCACACAAATCCTTTAAAAGGTTCTAAAAATACACTGAACAGATAATTGGACTTGTTCTTTCTCTACCCCTGGCTGAAATCCTATTTCTTCTCACTTAACCCTTTGTTAACTAATCCAGTTTTTCTTTTCTTTTAACCCCGGCTGATATTCTGTAATCTCTCTCTCATTACTGCATCCCCTCCTTTGGCTATTTTATATCCATGCTCCTATCTATCTTATTCCGTTTCTGGTCTATAATCTTTCTCATTTTACTATGTAAGGTGCACTCATTCTTATTTTTAAATTTTGCTGAATGTATGCTGCTCATACATATTCATAAACTGTTGAATTTCCTGCTTATTTTCTGCTGTATTGTAAAATGTATTTATTGTTTTGTGTAAATTCATGTGGAGCTTTTCTCCACTTGAAAAGGGACTCTTCCAGTTGGATCATCCCAGTAAATAAATAAATAAATAAATAAAATCACCACAGTGGTCAGGGTAACAAAATGAAAGTACACAGATGATGCAGTGCATCATCTATTTGTGACCATTGTCTTAATAACTAGTAATATTCAGTGAAGTAGGTTAACTCAAACATGTTAGGGATACAGTACATGTGTTCACATAGCACAACCATTCTCCAAATATCTGTTCACCGTTGTATGTTAAGATCAAAAAATTCATGCAGTTGTCAATGAGGTATGGCCATAGGGATGTGTGCGTGAAACCATAAAACAAGTCTGGGAGTGGGATTCTACTGTCCTGTATGCAGAAATGCTGTCAAATAATATGGCTACATGGATATTAGTCTGAGCAGTGCAGATATCTAGCCCTTTCAGAAAAGATATACAGCAATACATAAAGACGAGGAATTTCATTATTAGATGCATATTTGTGTAGTAGGATTATCCATTCTTATTTACCAAATTTATTCCCAGGAAGCACAAAGTACTTCTGTGGTGGTGCAGCGGTAGCATTGTTGCCTCACAGCAAGAGGTTCTCCCATTCGATTCTTGGCTTGGGTTGGGAGTGCCATCTGTGTGGAGTCTGCATGTCCTCCCTGCGGTCGCGTGGGCATTCGAAAGACATGCGTTGAATGGATGTGCCTTCGTTGAAGGTTGGGTGTCGGGCTGGCAACTCGACACCATAAAAACCAACTGCCAATCATTAGCGGACCGAAGTTCGGCCGTGGCGACCCCTAACTGGGAAAAGCCATAAGACAAACAACAACAACATTCCCAGGCAGCACAAAAATTAGGCTTTTACCATGCTGCATGACGAATGATTGTACAACTAACATTTGACATTGAAATATGTCATCACTTAAGTGTGGGTTGTTAAACAACAGTGAAAATAGAAACTTCTGTTTCTGTCTCTCTTTCCCATTTATGCACCATGTGGTACATCAGGCAATGAGCACTGTTCAGCTCTCGTTGTTTCTGTAGCAGTTTTGGGTTTTATGGGCTCAGGTTGCTAGCCCAAGGCCCAGCCTTCTTTGAAGGGAGAAATAGAAACTTGCTGTATTAAAAAAAATTGCAGGGGTACTTCACCCCCCCCACCCCTGCCTCCTCCCATTTATATCAGATTGCTTCTGACTACACATATAATAACAGAATCACACAATAACTCGTGAATAACTGCATCTAGGCTTTGCTCTGCTTCTTTATAATATTTTTCTTGCTGTAAAGTGCAATGCTTTAGAAATTAGTATAAAGAAAAGCCAGGGTTGTGAGCCTCCTGCAAAAATGCTTAAAACATGTAAGAGTGAGCTTCAGAATTTACTGTTAGTTTGAATTGCAGTTTATTTTTTGAAGTGCCCAGACTCTCACTCTGGTTTTGTATTTCTGTAAGGGAAAAAAGTTAATATACGTGCAAGTACACATATGCTTTTTGATGTCGACAGAACAAATACCATTATATGGAAGGTATACATTAATGTATTGATACTGTGGCAGTAACAGAAGCAATGGTGCACAGAGAAACATGGCTACAATGTATAGAAGCTAGATTGTGTGGCTGTAGGACATTGGGAAGTAAACAAAAGAGGAGCTGTAGCTCTCTTTATAACAGATGGAATTAAAGCAACAGAATAAACAAGTCAAGAGGAGGAAGTGTTCTGGATCATTGTAGAATTTGACAAAAGACACAGTATACATATCCTCTCCTAATGAGGAAGCAGAAAAAAGCAAGTAAAGGATGGTTACTATCCTTATTGTGTCAGAAAAAGATTGGCACTTTTGAAATGGGATTTTGGTTCATAGGTTCATAGTATATTACTAGGCTAATGATCACAAGCCTAGTTGCATACCGAAAACCATTTGCACAAATATATATATATATATATATATATATATATATATATATATATATATATATATATATATATATATTTCCAGTGTGTTCTGTTTACCTTACAAGTGAAGTTCAGATCCCTGGATCTAGTATTTCTGGTGCTATTTGTTTTGCATATGTGCAATAGATCCATCAAGGCTGGGTCTGACGAAGTCTTGTAAGCCTGGCAAATATACAATACACTGCCTCTTTGCTAGTGCCATGGCATACTGTGCCAACCTCTGTCTGACATGGTCATCCCCTATTGCTTGCTCCTCCTCCGACACGTCATCTACTCAGATTCCATTGCCTGTTATGCTGGGAACTGTTGTCCCTGCAAGAGGCCATCCTGCTGTAACTGCTTTCTAAGTATAATGTTGGGTAGCACTGCACACAGTCAACATTTTGGCACATATGACAGAGTCATATCACAGGGCAACACTGGTTGAATCCAAACAGTGAAAGCATGCCTTCAACAGCTCAAACATATGTTCCATGATGTTTCTGATTTCGCGATACTGCATGATTGTACACTTAGTCAGTTAAATTTTGTGGATTTCTCAAAGGTTTCAAGACCAGGGTTCCAGGTCATATCTGGCATCACCAGCAAGATACCCCTGTGTGAAGTCACTCCTCACAAACTATTTGTGCAGGTCACATTTGTGCCTTCTGTAAGATTTGTGAAAACTGCCTGATCACACACTTTAGCATTGTAGACTACCTGGCAGTTGGAGAGATACCTTTTGCAGTTTACAAACCTTCTTTCCTATTCACCAGGTGGGGGGGAGTTATTTCAATGAAGGTACAGTCTATGGCCCTCTAGTACCTCAGGGAAATGGGCTATATCATAGAAATCTATTATGGTACTGGCCCTCTCCTCAGGAGTATGTGGGAACCCCATATGTTCCCCCCACATACTAAAACATGTCATGAATAAATTGATAGAATATTCTGGAAGCAGAAGCCTGTATACATTCAGCACATTTGCACAGAGCAACTCATCATGAAGTGGCAGTTAGGAGGGCCCTCTATAGCAGCAGACATCTAGAAGGTGAAATTTTCCTATACAACTACCTCAAAAACTGTACCGAGTAACTCTGTGATTATAGAGAAACTGCCTTGTACATTGAGAAGCATAGAGCAACTTGTTTACGCATCAAAGAGCACTGCCCCTTAAATTTAGTATTATATTACCTGTTCTAGTCCTTTGTTCCCAAAGCACCCTTAGTTGCCCCCTTTTAACCCCTTGTGTGCCACACCTTTGTAGTTCACCTATAAAAGGACCTGGCATCATGGAAATGCACATTTCCAATTTCTTCACAGCTAGTTTGGTGGGCATAGGTATATTGAGACAACGTAACAACTGTCTCATGTTCACTGATAACCATTTAATCCTTAAAAAAACAGATACACTATGTGAGGGAAGTATATACACAATGTCACTGGAGGCAAAGCTCTTGCATACAAGCAAACAGAATAAAAATCAGGTTGTCAGAAGCACACATGCTACACCCACCACATGGGTTCACTAGACAATCTCGAAATACTGAAATGTTGAATTTCAGTATTTCAAGACTGAATAGTCGAAAGTGCAGTTACGCAAAACTGCACTATCTCGAATGCGGAAATGTCAAATCCGTTGTCATGGTGTCACGTTCGTGACGTGCGGTACGGTTTGTGGATTTAGCTGGGGACTCAGGTAAGTGGTGTTTGCGTAAGGATATTGGGTAGGGATTTTAGTGTGTGTAAGTGTGTGTAGTGTTGGTTTTTGTGTGTTTGTGTGTTTACTGCGAACTTGGAGTTAGTATATATAAGTAGGGGGGGTGTGGGGGGCACAGCTTGTCCCCCCCCTGTTTATAGGTAGGGTAGGTGTGTTTGTATGTTATGTTGTGTTTGTGTGTGTTGTTTTGTTTGGTGTAGTGTAGTTAGGTAGGTGTATGTGCGTTTCTTTGTGTGCTGGTGTGTGTGTGTGTGTGTGTGTGTGTGTATGATCGCAGTTGTGGGTTTTCAGATATGTGGAATTTCGACTATTCAGGCTCAAAATACTGAAATTCGACATTTCAGTATTTCGAGATTGTTTAGTCAATCCACCACACACAGCATGCACCTCACACATAGACTAACATATTGAGGCACTTAAATGAAGTCTTCCCAAAACCCAAAGACCTCCCAGATACTCCACCTGTAAAAATTATTCTTACCAAACTAAACTCTCAAAAAAAGCAATTGTTAATACTACACATACAGCCACACCCAGTGGAACCTCAACTAAAAAGCACACAAAGCAAGCCAACACACAACCCAGGACTGATGCCCCACTCACCAGGCTGGACAAAGAGAAAATAATGGTTAGTTGCTTTCAGGAGCCAGTATCTGCCAAGTTATTCATGCACTCAAGTCATTGCACCACAGGTACTAGTATGACTCAGTCATATTACATGTAGGTGTAAATAACCTGAGAGGTACCTCCTTAGACTATATGAAGAGAGAGACATTAGGGAGCCTACAGATTATGTGTGTCAGGCTGATATGAGCCTAGCATTGAACAGCATTCTACCTTCACCAAAGATGATGCCATGATACAAACAAAAGATGATTGACTAATAATTTGCTTAGTTTCTAGTGTCATTCTCAGGAAAAACAATATGTGTCATCATGGGAGAATATGGTTAACAAACCATATTACTTTGCTGAGAATGGTATGCACCTATTCCCTCTAGGCTTTCAATTATTGGTGAAAACATTGTTCTCCCCACGTTTTTAGGCAGTGCCAAATTGACATACCTTCCAGTATAGCAAAATCAACCCATGGGAATCTAAATCCATTACTGCTCAGTGCCAGGAGCTTAAACAAGAAGTTTCACTCCCTCCGAGCTCTCCTCACCCTCGAGACTGCAGACATCTAGGCAGTTTCCAAGACATGGTTTAAAGCAGCACAGAGTACCCCAGCAGTGCAAGGCTTATATGCCTTCCACACATTTAGACCAGCAACTGCACAAACAGGGATTAAAGGTGGTGGTATCTCAGTCTACAGCAGTAACAAGTGTAACTCTAGGGTGGTTAAACAGGATAATGTGCTAGAGTTTCTCCCACATACAGATTACTATAGACAAAGTCCCATGCCATATACTAGCAAGCTATAGGTCACCCTGTGTATCTCAGTAAACCCATAGACTATACTTTAATCTAGTTGAGACACTCACCATTCAACAAAATACCACACTCATCTGGGACTGTAATTACCCCTCTGTAGACAGCGAATCCTACATAACACTAAATTTGCATACACAAGAAGTCCTAGACTTTGTAAACACAAGCACCATAGATCAGATAGTGTATACACCCACTAGAGGTGCAAATATATTGGATCTGGTAATCAAAAATATGTGAGGACACTGCACTACACCCAGTGTTATGTCCTCTTTGCTGTGGTCAGATCACAAAGTTGTCTCCTTTGAAATAAAATTCAGTTCTGCAACCCCAGTAAACTCTGTAACAGTTAGGAACTATTCCAAGACATGCTACTTTTTATAAAGTGGTAACCTGTCAAAAATCCAAGCCCCTCCAAACCCAGATAACACAGCAGCCGATGCAGAGTTGTTCACAGAAAATCTGTGCAGTCATGCTGATGCTAGCATAGAGGCTACAGTACCGACCAGAAGTAAGCCCAAAGCAAATTATAAAAACAGGCCACCCTGGTGGAATGCACAGTTAAACAGGTTTTATAACAAAAGGAAAAAAGTTAGCTAAAGTTAAGAATAGTAACATCACATAAGATAAAAACTCTCCCTACAAACTAAACAGATGACTAAGATGGCGAATTAAGTGCAAGAAATCCAATTTTGAGGTAAAGATAATTTCCCAGGCCAACAACAATTAGGTCTTCTTTAGTTATGCCAGAAACCTTAAAGGCAGCACATAACAGTGTAACAACTGGTTATAAATGGAGCCAGGAGATATAGTGAATCGACTGACTGACAAAATTCAGCTCCAACTATACCCCCCCACCCTCAGCTTCCTCTTAGGAAATACCATCTAACATAACCCCTCCTACTATCAATAGGTAGTAGTTCCTAGCTGAGCTCTCTAAGGCCAAGAACTCAGATTTGATGGTCTCCAATAATATCCCAGAATGCCTCATAAATAGCCTGAAATATGTCCTAATAGGGCCACTGGAGTCATTATTTGATTATAGTCCCCGAACAGGCTTTGTACCATGTGACTGAGGGACTGCAACGGTCATCCCTCTGCACAAAGATGGATCATCAGCAGATCCTCGGAACAAAGTGTCCATTAATTTGACTAGTCTCATATGCAAAGTCATGGAAAGAATTATAATGAAATTAATTAACAATGGCATTGACATTTGAAACCTTCAGACACTGGACCCCACTCAGTTTGGTTTTATCACATGCAGGTCATGCTGAATAAAACTGGTGGATTTCTTTGAGAAGGTCACCAAGGCAATGGACAAGGGCAAAACAGTGCATACTGCCTACCTTGACCTGGCTAAAGTATTTGATACAATACCTACTTGGGCATTGTAAACAAATTCAGGAATAGGTTCATAGATAAGTACTAGTCTAGTTGCCTTTGTGAGCCATTTAAAGCCTAGCTAGTTTTCTTCAAAGATGAGACTCAAACCCTGTACCTTGTGTCTGTGAGGTAAGCATTTTAGTCATTATGCCAGTTCCTCGCAATTCTTTCCCCCCTCAGGCATAAACCCCCTATGTAACAAGCTGAATAGCCAGCTGGCTCACAGATAGGACCCAGAATACTTAGCACCGTAATGAGGCCAGTCACTAGCAGAGTCCCTCAGGTTTCCATGCTGGGCTCACTTCTCTTTGGCATCTACTGCTGAGATGTCAAAGTCAAGGACCTCTGACTGACCAAGTTTGCAGATAATTCCAAACTAAGAGCAGTCATAGAATCCCCATGAGATATTAACATCTTACAGGAAGGTCTAAAGCAAACAAATGGCTTGTGCCAAAGCCATGCCTTAAAACTGAATGCCAAGAAATGCATAATAGTACCTTTTGGGAAGTCAGCCTCCCTGGGAAACTACCTTATTGATGAAACACCAGTAAAAACAGACCCAGTAGTCAGGGATTTGGGAACACATGTAGACAATAACCTAGCCTTCAACTGACATGTATCTGAGATAGTAAGAAAGTCCTTCTATATCGCTCAACTTATAAGTAAGGGTATGGCATCTAGGTCTAGGGAGGTCATTATGCCACTGCATTTGGTCCTCATCAGACCCATCAATGACTATAATGTCTCATTTGTTATGTACCTAACTGCAGATCAAACAGCATCAGAACTATGAGATCTAAGGACCTAAACTTTGCTTACCACATAAATAGGGGATGTTGGAGGGACAGGTTTGTATCTAAGAAAATTCTTATTCTCTGGAATGAATTTCCCATCCATGTGAAGCAGAGCTCTTCCCTAACTCTATTCAAGAGAAACCTGGACCAGCATATCTCTGATGGATGAAGGCAACCATTAAATCATGCCCTAATTAACATATACCCTTTAGAATGATCTCTAAGACACAATAACTTGTGATATGCTTGAGTTGCATGGTTAGGCTTGTAAAGGCCCTAGTGGTTGTTAGCCTAGTATACAATTATGAACCTATGCCACCAGAAGACACTGAATGGTACCTATAGCTAATATATGGGGCAGTAGACAAGGCCAACACATTTGTCCACATGGTACACATTCAATATGTTGTTGTGTAGAGCATGAAATATTAAGAGTGTTCAGATGACATGGCACCTCTGGGGTGAAGCTATACACTGTCAGGCAAAACAGCTGCAATGACAGCCTCCTGCAGATACACATTTACTTTGGCTGTGACAACCCCAAAAATTTGTGTGCTATACTCCATCTGAACACAGACATATGACTGAGTCAAAATCTAAAGCGAGGGTAGTACCATTGTGTGGCATTTAGATACTGCTGAATCACTCCAGTATCTTGTTCTGCTTCATTTTTTTAAATGGTGCTTAATTATACAGTCATTAGCATGTTACATAGTCAGCCACATTATTTGACCTAGCCACATCATGTGATTTGGTTTTCTGAGTTGAACACACCCTATGTACGGCTGCTTGTTGCACAATTTCGCTTAGCATTGGACTGCGGTGGTGGTGCTGCGGTAGCGTTGTCGCCTCACAGTAAGACGTTGTCCTGTTTGATTCTCAGCTAAAGCATCTTCTGTGTGGAGACACGTGTGAATGGGCGTACCTTCATTGAAGGTTGTGCGTCAGAGCTGGCAACTCGGTACGTAAAAATCTACTGCCAATCATTAGCGGACCGGAGTTCTGCTGTGGCGGCCCCTAACCGGGAAAAGCTGAAAGATACAACAACAACTATACGGCAAAGTTTTCTGAAGTAAAATGTCAACAAAGTTAGGATATTACAAAGAAGTTAAAAAAATGGAAGTGAGGGGTTGGCATAATGGTTAAGGTGTTTACTCACAGACACAAGGTACAAAATTTGATTCTCACGTGGGATGCATGACTAGGCTAAAAAGGACCCTGAGTTCATTATTCCAGTATACACCTATAAAAAAGGAACCAGCAAATTTTATAGAAATGGATAGAAGGTCTGGGAACAGTACATGCTGAATAATAATAATAATTTATGTAATGTTGGAGTGAATGGAAATTGCTAAAAACATACATGTATATTTCAGGATATAATAAAAACTGCTATTACAGTTTGTTTTCTTTCCTGTTAATATGCATGAATCTACATTACAGATTAAAATACAATAATTTAATAAAGATTATAAAATAAACTGTAATCAGAATACAAAAAAATGAACGGGAACGCCTTGTTCAGATTTCATATCAAATTCAGTACTGAGAAGATTACCAAAGCCATATCCATAAAGTCAGCTATGACATAGTGTTCTGACCCTCCCCCCACCAGACTGCTCATATGCTTATTTCCTCTAGTACTTGCATTTATCTCATAAACATTGTAACCCTATACTGTTTAGCTAGGGATTTCAGAACATTTCTTCACCTACTCTTATATATGCCCAAACAACACAGAAGTACAGGAAACAAAGCTTTTAGGGTCTTCACATCACAAGAAAAGAACACCATACTAATGAAATCAGACCATCATGCACAACTGTCAGAACAAAGTTTAAATAACATCCACTAATTCAAAAATTAACTGTGAAAACAGTGGAGTCACATTAATGTCCTCTAATTCAAAACATAATTGTGGGAATATAGATTCTTTCTATCGTTATTTTTAAAATAATCATGGGAAGTCCTCCTGAATGTGACACCTCCCACTCCAGAATCTCTGGTTTTGCCTATTATATTTTGATGTGCCATTGAAGTGTCATTGTTTAGCCCTTATCACAATCTATTTCCCTGTCTTTGGTAAGGTCGTCACAGCTACCATAACTCTAATGAGGAGGACCTTTTCTCCCTTAAACTATCCAGATATGCATCCAATAGTATAACAGCAAAGTGAGCATATTATTCTGTTTTATCCACTTATGACACTTGTGGGGGCAGTGACTTGCATTAATGGGATCCTCCTGCATCACTGACCACCTCAAGCTCCCATGGTATCAGCAGTGTGGCATAAAGTCACCCAAACCACCCTTGAGAAAAAATGAGAGCACAGAACAGACCACTTCATCTTTTCTGCTTGCCTGCCAACTGTCACTACTTGTGCTCTGGGTTTGTTCCCAGATAGCTGGCAGCATGACTGAATGCCCTGTGCATGCAGCAAAAACTATACAAGTCATCCAGTCTCTCTATTCAGTGTCAAGTATGCCTTTACTCTAAAATGCCATTAAAATCTTGATTGATGATTATGATGAAACTGATTATAGAGCACTGCTGTGTAACTACTGCTTCTGATGAAAATGAAATAGTACTGCTATTTCATGAGTGTGTTGTGTAAATGTTGCACAAAACCTGATAGCCTACGTGGCTAACAAGAACAAAGATTTTTCATTTTGTATCCTAGTTTACTTAAGCATCTTAAGTATGCCAAAAACTAGAAACACTTCTGAATCTGTTATTATATATACACTCATTGCATAATTTTATTGTGTTAACCCTGAATTGGATTAAGCAGATAATACCTTAGAACAATAAATACAACTATAAAACCTTATTCAGCTATACTAGAAAGCTTAGAAGTTGCCAACAATTCTGTGCAGAATTTATCTCTAATCCTTCTCTCACACTGAAGACATTGAAAATATTCCTGCAGACAAATTATTTTCTAAGTAACTATCCACTCTCCCATCTGTCACTCCATTCCTGTTTATACCTCCCTACTAAAATCCTTTTGAACGAAGTCCTTTTCCAAAATGAAGAATCACAATTTAATGGGTCTTAATGTCTCTGGATGTCTGCTGAGAAGTGCTAAGTCCCATCTAGCAAAAACCCCTGCAACACCTCTTCAGCCTTAATCTTTCCACTGGTTATGTAGTTGATGTGTGGAGAAAAACAGTTATGATGCCCTTGCATCTAGATGATCCCTCTAATGAATCTGGGAATTATAGGCATATTAGTCTCACTAGTATTATTTTAAAGCTATGGAATATATAACTGAACTAACAAACAACAGCACAGATGATCTTATTTTGTTATTATTTGACGTTTGTTTACTGGGAAAGTCCGACTGGACAGAGCCCATTTTCAGCGGAGGCCATGGGAGAAATGTTCCAGATGCATGTCGTTGGAAACATGAGAGGAAACCAGAGCACCTGGAGGAAATCCACACAAATGCAGGGAGGACATGCAGACTCCACAGAGAAGGCACCCCAGCTAAGAAATGACCTGGAGAACCTCTTGTTCTAACAGCTGCACCTCTGTGCTTCCTATGAATGCATGCAGTTTGGTTTTGTAAAAGGCTTATCATGCCTGCTCAACCTATTTGAGCTCTTCAAAAGAATCACTGAGGTCATGGATAAAGGGCATACAATCCATTCTGCTTACTTGCATCTTCTGAATGCCTTTGACATTATACCCCATGATGGGATTATTGACAAACTCTCCAAACTAAATATTAACCCATGCATTGTTCACTGGATAGGCAATGGCTATCTGACTAAACCTGTTCTGTTAAGATCAAGTGTCTTTGCTCTAGACAGCAAGATATCACATGCAATATCCTACAGGGCTCTGTCACGGGCTCCCTCCTGTTTTTATATTCTCCTATGGCATGAAAGCTGATATTAATGGACTATGGCTAAGCAGGTTTGCTGATCATTTCAAATTGGGACATTTATCAAACAACATTCTGACACACAAATTCTCCATCAAGGGCTAGCTAGATCAAACATTTTTTTTTGCTCCCCTTTGCCTATACTGCCTGCGATCACCAGGTTTCCCCATAGCCTACTGGTCCATTTCTTTCCCCATCACAAAGGCAATGATCAGCTGGGAGGGGCAATCATTTAGGCAGCTATCGGGTGTAGTTTTTTTTTTTTTTTTTTACTGTTACTTCCTACCTATGTGCCCACATAGGAAAGGCCCATGGGGGGCATGCAGTGGATGTTAGCATTAAATTGCATCTCACTTTTCCAAGGGGCTAACATCAGGAGGACTGCCCCACTTACACACAGGAGGCTTTGTGTAGTTGTTTCTCCAGTCTCCACTAACGAAATCTGAGCTTGGATGCATTTCTGTGAGTGGTGAGTTGGCACTTTCCTCCCTTCCATAAGATGGGCTCACTCATTCTCCCTGCCTGTGCAATCAAGTACATAAACCACTAATTGAACTTGTGTTGCCTGAGCCACAGTCTAGCTTTATTCCTCTATGATATGGGCTGAGACTATATACTATTCCAAGCAAATGCTTGGTGTGTTATTCATGGGATTAACACCAAGAAATGTAGTAAAGTTTCTTTTAAGTATCACTGCTGTTTACCATGTAGATAATGTTACAAATAAATCTGACACAGTCATTGAAACCTTCGGTGTCTCAGTTTATAGCAAACACTCTTGACCACTTTGCATTTGTGTGATTAGCCATTCCTTCTGTCGTGCATAACATCCTTTACATTGTCTCCTCAAGGTCCAAAGAAATTGTAGTACCATGTTATTCCTCTATTATTTTGTCCCCTTTGGCATGTACCTCATTAAACACCTAAACCAACTCATTAAAAAGGTCTGTATTAGAACATCGAAAGTTTAACAGTTTGAATCACTAAAGGTCGACCTTTAGTGAAAGAACTGTTAAAACTTCGAATGTTCCTAAAAATAAACTATAACAAAAAAAAAGAAAATCTAAAGGGTGTAGGCAGGGGGGCAAGCCTCACTGCACCCCCCCCATGTGGAGGACTGCGCCCCACACACCCCACACTACTTAAATATATCAACTCCGAGACTGCATTACATTGAAGTAAATGGAAATCTACCCTTACGGAGATTTCCGTTTACCCGTTTGATGTTCTGCACTTTCGCTATTCTCGTGTCTACAATGTCAGATTCTACATTGTTGGCTTTTGAGAATTTAATATAGACCCCATTAAACTATCTTGGGTGTCAGCACCTTTAGCTTCTCTGATAGACTAAAAAAACATATTCCTCTGCTCAATGTTATACAGACTTCTGTGTGGTGATCTCTGCTTAGCCTTCTGTGCTATGAATGACCCAGCATTCCTTGAATTCTTTTACCTAACTAGAAGCACTGCTA
Organism: Protopterus annectens; assembly: GCF_019279795.1. Taxonomy (NCBI): domain Eukaryota; kingdom Metazoa; phylum Chordata; order Ceratodontiformes; family Protopteridae; genus Protopterus; species Protopterus annectens. The sequence goes on along the minus strand of NC_056727.1, from coordinate 210,514,758 downwards.
AAGCAAGTACTCAGTGTAGAGTGATAAAGATATACTATCATATCAACAGTCCCAGATGGCATGGCAGATACCTAACCCAGTGTATTCCCCATTCCTGGAATAAGCTGTCCTTACATTTCAAGCAGAGTACTTCCCTCACCCTAACTGTGGCCAGTCTAATCACAAGACTGCTGATTGCTTCTATGGATTAACAGTACAAACTGTGAGAGATGTAAATGCTTAAGAAATATGACTGTAAACCTTTTGCATTAATCCATTGTTGCAATCATCAAACCTTCACAACACCACATCAATCACAGAACACATCTAGGCTTTTATCTTATGATGAGGCTGCAAAAAAACTGCCAAAGCTACCTAGAATACACTCTAAAGGATCCCATCCTTCTGCACACAAGGCAACACCTACTTCTTCTGCACTTGCACACACTGCAAATCCATACAGCTTACCCAAGAGTCACCAGGAAAACAGGCCTAAGCCCATAAGGTCCCCTAACTCTATACAGAGAAATGTTTTAGTCATCGATTACTATAATTCGGCATATTTCAGACCCTCCAGAGTAGACAAGAACAGGATGACTGTAAGCGGTGTATCTGGTGATATGATCAATGATGTCACAAGGACCCTAATATCTGTTAAACCAGACAAATATGACTACAACCTAGTGGTGTCCCATGTGAAATAAGTGTGCTGAAGCACTCTACCTGAAGGGACATGCAGAGAGAGATATGACAGAATTTATTATGTGTGTGTTAGAGGCAGGAAAAACAGTGGTCTGAGAAGTATCTTACCTTCGCTAAGAATGATACCTAGACACCAAGACAAAATAATTGGCTTTAACAATTTGCTAAGTAGCTGGTATCATTCTAAAGGGACCCAGTATGTCTTAGTCGGGAATGCGATGGTAGATAAGACTTCCTGTTTCGGCAGGAATGACTTACACCTCTTATACCAGGATATTTCATGCTGGCTTAACCCTTTGCTGCCCTCACAGTGCTGCTTTTTTTCATGTCTTTGTCTCTGCTCTCTATACATCATTAACCCCTCCATGGCTGAATGGTCCAATCATTCCCCATCACAAGGGCAAACACTGGCAAAAGTCATGCACAGAATCTATCCCTGCTGTTAATTCCAGTTATTGATACCTGTAATTATCGTTCATTTTTATTATTAGTTGGTCTGTCCACAGACACTGCCCTGAAGTCTGCATTATCAGTCTGCATTTTTATCATTTTCTCCAGTTTTAAAGAAACAAAAGCAGCTAGTAATTCTGGCAAAATGAACATCATTCAAGCATACTTTATTACAGCACTTAATAAGCATTTATAGGTGCATAGGTTCATAGCTAAGTACTAGGCAATCAATCTGCAGACTGTTTCAAGCCTAATCAAAATACCCTATTCAAAAGTTCCCTCTAGCTTCAAGGAGGCCAATGCAAGTTAAACCAAGAGAGAATTTGAGGCCGCTGATCCAATTATTTAGGTTTACCTTGAAGGTGGCAAAGGTGCTACTTTTCTTGACATGTAGTGGCAGTTTGCAACAGAGGTGAGGGATACGGTGCGATATGAATCTGTCATGCCAACGGAAGGTTTAGTTCCTTGTACCAAGTATTTGAGGAACCATTAGCTCTGTAAAGGAATAGGAGGTCAAACAGGGTTGGATCTTTCATTGTTTGAAAGGCTAGACACAAATCTCCATGGAGGAGTCTGTAAGAGACTGAGTACAGAGAAATGATTGCCTCCTGATAGCTAAGATTTATGAGGCCACTGATCTTTTTAGTTATGAATCTCTGAGTACTCTCAAGTTGTGTGATATGTTTTTAACACCTTTATTGAATTGTCACTTAAGACATAGGCAAGCATGTATTTATATAAAGGAAAACAAACCATATTAGCATGTTCCTAGTTACAAACATTATACATCACATATTTTTTGTATAACTATTATTAGTCTACCATTACAAAAATTGCTCAATCCCTGCATTCCCTTAAATCTCACTCCTACAAAACATTATTGTGTATGCACTGCTCCAACAATTTCTATTTTTTTCTGTGTAATTTTCTCCTACTCTTATCTAAAGATCACACTTTCAGTCATTTTATCTCTGTTAACAATATTCAACAGTTGGTTTAGATTTTGATTTTCATTTTTTAGTAGTTGCTTTTTTGGCAGCCATCAAAATTTGTCTTACCAAGGCCTTACTATGTCTAGGCAATTCAGATCTTGTATCCCAACTCAAAACAATATTTCCCTAGTTACACCAATTTGCTCATCCACTATTTCTGACAGAGTATACTGTAGGGAATTTTTGATGTTTGCCAACTCATTACACTCCCAAAACATATGTTTCCAGTTACTTCTTTTTCCCCCATCACACCTCCAACATTTGCCATCTTCCTGAGGAAACATTCTTTGGTGTCTGCTTGAGGTATAAAAATACCCGTGGAAACACTTCCAAGCAAAAATCCTAAATCTTCTAGATTTTGTTCCATACCTGGGAGCTATACATGTCTTCCCATTGTTTCATTGTAAATTGCTTTTCCAGTCTGTCTTTCCAATATTTTCTAACCTCTTCTGATTGATTCCTTTAGTGGTGTGTAATATTTTTTTAGTGGTGTGTAATATTTTATACGCCCTACTAATTATCATTTTTTAAACATCAGCTTCTGTTCTAGATTCAGCTGAAAACTCTACCAGAGCAGCTCTTTCACTTAGGATTCCCCAATCCTTTCTCTTTACCTGTACGCTGATATCAGTCCCTGATAAGGAATGCAGTCTCTAGCCTGCAGTTCAAATGCCTTCTTGGCCTCTTCCATTTTATTATCTTTCCCTCTCTATTTATTTGCTCCCAGTATCTTGATTTCTTTACCAGTTTTCTCCAATAAATTCCAGTGCCCCCTCACCTATTCTCCGTATTCCAAATTGCAGTCATCCTTATCAGCAAAATCTCCTTTCTCCATTCTCTTGTTGGCTTAGTTCTTAGAATACTTTCTGCTACTTTATGAATATAATATTCTGTATGACTGTTGTTATTCCTCTTAATGTGTATCCAAAATCCCACTCTCTCTTTATTTCTGGAATTTCATCCCTGTTTCATAATCATCCCTTTCCACTCTGAATTGTAGCTTTTTGCTTGTGCTATGTATATGAACCTTAACCATTGTTGTTGTCTTTCGGCTTTTCCCGGTTAGGGGTCGCCACAGCGGAAATCCGGTCTGCTAATGATTGGCAGTTGATTTTGACGAACGCCAAGGTGCCAGCTTGACGTTCAACCTTCAACGAAGGCATGCCCATTTACGCATGTCTTTTGAATGCCCACCTAACTGCGGTGAGGACATGCAGACTCCACACAGAAGGCACTCCCCGCACTCCGGCCGAGAATCGAACAGGAGAACATCTTGCTGTGAGGCAACAACGCTACCGCTACACCATCACGGAATCTATGAATCTTAACTGTGTTAGCTCTAAAATATCCCTCCAAATCGGGTAATCCTAAACTACCTTGCTCTGTTGTTGGGGTCACCTTATCCAACTCAACCCTTGCCTTCTTCCCCTCACATGTAAATTCCTTCATATCTTTATTAATTATTGTCCACAGCTTATCCTCTGGTTGATAAAAATATGCCTGACCTGTATATAAAACTAAAGGACTAAATACATTTTCACAGCTTGTATCTTGCTATCCATATCCATAAATAAGAGCATCCAGTTTCTCAGTTTTTGCATTATCTTTTCTGTAGTCTCTTACCACATATCCTTAGTAGGCCATAACAGAAGCCTTTTTAATTTATGCTTCTAAATACTTCATGTTGTCGTGTCCCCATAAATATGGGTATTGCTGGACCAATTCCTGTGTGGGTACATACTTTATAACTATTGTCTTTGTATTGTCTTCATTAATTTTATATCCCAGAAAGACTTGACACTGTCTCAAGATGTTCCACAACACTGAAATGTCCTTTTATGGTTTTATCAGGTACAAAATCATATCATCTGCAAATAAAGCCAGATTTGCTTGAATACCATACCAATTATATCCTTGAATTTCTGAGACTCTTATTTTCTTTGCCGATGGCACTAAATATCAAAGAAATAAAGGGGGAAAAGGACACCCCTGTTTGGTTCCCAGTTCAAATACAACTTGTCAGACAGGAACCCTCCCATTTTACCTTTTTGCTTCCAGTTCCTCATATAGCCTCCTAATTAATGTTATTATTGAACCATGGAATGCAAATGCTTCCATTGTCCTCCTCATATAATCCCAGCTTACTCTGTCAAATGTTTTGTCTGCATCAAGACTTTCCAGTAATAGCAGTATTTTTATTCTCTGCTTACCTCTGGATCATCATTGTTCTATTAATGTTGTCAAATGTTTGCCTCCCCTCTGCAAAACCACACGGATCCATATCTGTCAATTTTGGCAACACCTTTGCCATTCTTTCAGCTATTATTGACATAAACACTTTATAATCATCGTTTAACAATGAAATGAACCTATATGAAGCGGGATCTGATTTGTCTTTACTGTCTTTAGTATTATAGCCATCACAACTTTCCAGGATGTTGGTGCACCCCCACCCCCTGCCCTTTTAAAATACTGTTAAACAAAACCTTCCAGATCTTTATCACTTTTTTCCCTCCTAGCTTCCAACCATCCACAGGAATACTATCTATTTCAGGATATCTTCCTGAAGATTGATTATACATCACCACTTTTATCTCATCTTCTTGTATCTTAACTGTTAATTGTCGAGAGTCACCTACCTCCAACATTGGTATGCTTTAAGCCTTCAGTAAATATGTTTGTTTATGCTCTTGCTAGATTTCAACATTCCACTACTCTATACACATTTTTTATAAAATTTCCAAAATATCTGTAATACCTTTACATAACCTCTGGTTATTTTTCTTGTTATAGGCTCCCTAAGTTTGGCAACATCCCTCTCTACTTTCTGGTAAAGTTTTTATCCTCTGGAGTTATTATCAAAAGTGGCTCCTTAACAGCAATCTTTGTAAACTCATGCATGTTACTGAGATACTGCTTTATTTTCTCTTTAGCACTCTGCAGTTGCACCTCTTCTTGTGCTGTGAGATTCCCCCTATTCTGCAATACTTTAACCTTTGTCAGCCGTTCTAAATAATTCATGTTACTTCTTAACCACATCTCGTTTTCTTTCATTTGTACCCTATTCTTAAACTCCATTTTCATTTTATCCTACTCACTAGCTATAACTTTTGAAGAAATTTCTATCTTCCCCAGTACCTCTTGAGTAATTTCCACTACCCTTTCCTTACATTCCTCTTTTTAACAGGTTGGTGGGAAAGAGCCAGTGTTTCATTTTTACTTCATTACCCTGCATTTTCATCTCAGTTGCTACTGGCGCATGATCTGAAATAGTTATTTGATGTGTGTTGAAGCTTTCAATTAAATACACCGTTTCCTCTGAAATATAATTTCTGTCTAGTCTAGCCCAGTTATTGTATCCTAGAGAATAATATGTAAAGTCTCTCCAGTTTCTACTACTGAATTTATGTCGTACCTACCAAATATTTTTATAAGTTTGTTCAGAAATCTAACTTCTTTTGTTATATTTTCCCTTCTAGGTCTCTCCCATACATCCTCACTGTTGTAACTCAATTTCCAAATTTCGATTTCCCACCTATAAGTAATATTCCCTGCTGAAAGCTGATTATTTCTCCCAAAATGTTCTTAATTTTTATAATAGAAGTTTTAGGTGGAATATAAATACATGCCAGTGTAATCCTCCTTCCTTGCTAGTAGCCTCTCACTACTATAAATATACCATTATTATCTTTTCCCCCCTCTTTTATCTCTATTGGAGCTCCTCTAGAAATTATTATAAGTACTCCACCACTTTGGCCCCAATACTCTGCTGAATATCCCTTCTGAAATCCTTTTTTTATCAAATGCACATGCTCACTTCTTTCCGAATGTGTCTCCAGTAACATTGCTATTTGCATTCTGCATTTCTTAACATAATTCAGTACACTTTCCTTTTTGTCTATATCTGTGAGGTCATTCACATTCTATAACAATACTGGTAGTGTAACTTTTATTATAAGAAGTTATTATTCCCACCTATTATATATGACAGATTTTTAAATGTCTATTTCTAGCTTTTGTGTTAGATGGAACCACTAAAGGTTCCTGACTAACCTTTTCTCTTACACACTTCTTATCTCGACCTGTCTCTTTTTCCCCTCTTTTAACTGTTCTAATCTAACTATGCATAATTTATGTATAATTGCTAATAAGTAATTGCTAATATGTAATGCTAATATGTAATGAACTGCATACGGTAAATGAACTGCATATGGTATACTTGTTTCTCTTTAAAATTATCTTTCCCACTGTATGGTCTTTTGACTTCCAATTTTTGCTATTTCTTAAGAGTAATGATTTTTTATGTAATGTACTTAGTATTTAGTGGAGCTTTTCTCCTCGGGCCTCTGCTGAAAATGGACATGTATCCAGCCAGACTAGCCCGGTCAACAAATGTAAAATAAAATAAAAATAAAATAAAGGTTGGCAAGTGGATCTTTTTATTCAGTTGTTTATTTTCATCTGTTTGAACCTATGTCACATTTTTAAAAGACTTTTTGTTTTAATGAAAACCCTCAAAAAACACACCCCAGAACACTCCCATAACCTATTAACTGAAAACAAACACACAAAACTATGTACACCTTCAAATAATGAAGTTTAATCCTCCTGATAATTACAATTGTCCCACATTGACAGCTACACACAAACAGGTATTACCTAATCTAAAATTAATATTATCTAGGCTAAGACAATTTGTGTGATATGTTAGACAAATACGTGCCAAAAGGTGAATTATATTCAATAATGGACCTCATAAGATATGAGTTAAAGGGAATTAAGAATTCTTTGGATCTGGAGATGCCTTTGGAAATTAGATTGGCCAGATGAAAGGCTTGCTGAACTACTGTGGAGACATGATTGTCAAAAAAAGAGTTATCAACAGGGAATGCCTAGATCTCTTACAACAGTGTCTGATTGGCGGAGTGCATACCAAAATGAACTATGCTACATTTTTACATTTAATTTGATACCATTGTCCTTTCAGCAATTAACATGATCTAACCATTTTGGAGTAATTGTCAGTCAGTTGAAAACTGAATAACAACACCCAATTTACAGTTGTCTGCAAACTTAATTCACAGCTAGAGTCATAGATTGTTACTAGGCCTATGACCTGGGGGGAGGGCCTTTCTAAGCCTACCCAAGTTTTCCCAAAAGAATAATGATGTCCTGTATACAAATAGGACATTGAGGGCCAGACATTTATGAGCTACCTCTGTCCATAAGGGACATGGGTGTCAGGCCTGGTGTAAATTTTTTATTCCTCATCCACTGGTCTAGGTTGCTCTTAGACTGGGTAAAAGCATCACATTGATGGGAAGCCTTTCCATAGGAGGGGCAGTCTCTGGGACACATATCTGTCTCTCCAGCATGTTCTGTTTATGTCACATACACAATTCAGGTTCCTGGACCTTGTATTTCTAGTACTCTTTGACTTATGAATATATAGGAGATTGATAACTGTGGGGTTTGCAGATGCCTTGTAATCCAGGCATAGATCACCGCTCAGCAATTTATAAGATAAAGCCATGTCCAACCCGGAATTAATAGACATGCTGCACCTCAGAAAATCCAAATCCCATCGAGCTACGCACTCGAGAGACTAGAACCTCAGCACTGAAATAAATAGGACATGCTGGTGGGACAGATTCATAAACCAGAGGCTCCCTTCACTCTGGAATAAAATCCCAGTCCAGGTTAGGCAGAGTCCCTCACTGACTCTCTTCAAGAGGAATCTTGATGAGTGGATGGGAGATAGTAGGTTTACCCCGGGTATCACTTCTGTGTCACTGTTAGACTGAGGCACAGTATACTAACCTCGAAAAAGGGCATAGCAAAATTAATTTAAAATGGGTGGCGAATGCCAAACACACTCTGGCTAGGCTTATAAATGCCCTAGGGCAGATAGCCTAGTATGAACCTATGAACCTATGAAGAGACTGAACAGAGGGAAAGGGCTTTAAGGTGTTCTGCATAAGGAAGGTTTGTTACACCTTGTATTCTTTTTGTAAAGAACCTCTGAGGTTGCTCTAGTTGCAGCATATGCCTGACCAGGTACATACCAAAGGGAGGATTGTACTCTATTATTTGCCTGATAAGAGCAGAGTGCAGTGGAATAATGACCTTTTTGGACCTAGATGCCATGCCCTTACTTACAAGTTGGCAATATAAAAGGATGTCCTCATCATTGTCCTCATCATTGTGGCCATGTGATGGTCAAAGTTAAGGCTACTGTCTACGTATGCACCCAGACTCCTGACCACTGGGTCAAGCCTTAGAGGTGTATTACCAATGTGGTAATTAGCCAGGATGGTTGACTTCCCAAAGGGTACAGTTATGCATTTCTTAGTATTGAGTTTAAGACCATGGCTATGGAACCATTTGTTAGTCAGAGAGAGACCTTCTTGAAGAATGTTATTGTCTGCAGGGGAGTCTATGATAACCATTTGTTAGTCAGAGAGAGACCTTCTTGAAGAATGCTAGTATCTGCAGGGGAGTCTATGATAACCTCCAGCTTGTAATCGTCTGCAGACTTAGCCATTGAAATTTACAGTCATAATGGAAGGTTGGATGAGAAATTAGTGCAGCCTTTTTTTTTTATAAATTTCTACTTTAAGCATTTTACTTTTTGTGGTTGGTGACAGTGAGATTATAAATGACTGTCATGATGAATTTTTAGTAAATTTTACAGATAATGGTTATTATATTCTGCTGTTTAAGCTGTTATGTAGAGTCTGTGCAAGTCCTTTGTAGAAGCATTCAGCTTTGTAAGAGCTAGCTGCTAGAAGAATTAATTAGACTTGCGTAGACTACACACTTGGACAGTACAAGTAAGTGAACATTCTATGTTTGGGAGACTCTTTTATTTAAACTGTGAATTATTAATGGCATCTTTTGTGTTTGAAGTAATTACTGGAGAATTTTAAGTAGAAATTATGTACTTCCTGTTTTCATGTTTTTTATGGTTTATATAGCGGAAAGCTTTGTATTTTGTTTGTTTTATAGGTCACTAGTTTTCTTGCATTCTGTGTGTGCAGTTATTTCATTGTGTGTTTGGGTTTGTGGATGGGGTATTATTCACATTGATAACTGGCTGTTTTTTTTCCTTATTGGTTGGGAGTCTGGTTTTCCAGGAGGTTTATTTTGCTCTTTTTGCTTTGCTGTGCCAGATTTTAGCTCAACTAAGAAGATGTGGCCATTGTTGAAGTTTTTAGCGTGTCTTAGGTATTTTTTTTATAAAATATTTATTGTATCTAGAACACCCACCTTACCCCAAAACCTTTTAGCACTGTTGTAAGGCAAACTACATCCTATTAAGTGACACCATTGCTAGTTTCCAAGCTCTTCCAAACCCAGAAAACATTGAAGCCTATATGGAGGTGTACACAAAAGAACTGTATGAGCATGTAATAGCTTGAGCACTGGCTTTGTTCCCACAGAGTGGAGAACAGCAATAGTAATCCCTTGCTCAAAGGGGGCCCATCAACTAACCCTGGGAACTGTAGACCCATAAGTCTAACCAGACTAATCTGCAAGGCATGGAAACCATCATCATGGACCTTATCATCAAGGACATAGGTGACCCTCAGTCTCTTGACCCAACCCAATATGGCTTCATTAAGGGCAGATCATGTTTATTAAACCTGGTGGACTTCATTGAGAATGTGTCACCAAAGCCCTGGATGAAGGAAAAACAGTGCATACCACCTATCTTCACTTAGTTAAGGATTCTGACACAATCCTCCACTTAGGTATTATTGAAAAACTCTCACAGCTGGGGAGTCTGTATGTCACTAGATGGGTAGCCATATGGCTCACTGATAGAACTCATACTGTCAAAGTTATTCTACCACTAGACCAGTTACCACAAAGGAGCCAAATGCTGTGTGCAGTAAATCCAAGAATCCTAAAACAACAAACCAATAAAAAACAAAAGGTTTTGCAAACAAGTGCACTTAGGTTTTTAATTGACCTGTTAAAAGTGGTACACCACAAGGATCTGCGCTGGGCCCTCTACTGTCTGGAATATATTTCTTGGAAGTCTAGGTGAAAGTAGATGGCCTGTGGTTTACCAGGTTCACCAATGATTGCAAACTGGGTGCAATTACTGAGTCCCCCGATTATGTTAACATATTACAAAAGGGGCTAACACAGACAAATGATTGGTGCCAAAGCCACAGACTAAAATGAAACTCAAAAAAGTGCATTATTATCCCCTTCAACAAAGAGGAATTTCCTGCAAATTATAATATTGCCAACACACTCCTAAACTCAAACCGATGGTGTGAGATTTGAGAGCAGAAGTTGATAGCTATTGCAAACTTCAATCACCATGTGTCCATGGTGGTAAGAAAAACCTTCCACATTGTGCATCTCATAAGTAAGGACATCACATCCAAGACTAAGGATGTTATAACGCCTCTGTACTTGACTTTCATCAGACCACTAATAGAGTACGTACCTCACCACACACCTGCAGCAGTTGGAGAGACCACAGAAGTTTCTCACCAAGAAAATTCAGGGTCTCTAAAACATGACCTACATGGAAAGACTGAAAGCTATGTCAATGTACTCAGTTTCTTGTACACTGCTGAGAGGCAACTTGCACCTGGCTTACAGCAGTCTGTGACCCTGCCCTAATGTAAATGCTGTAATTCTGCAAATCAAATGGGACAAGAGTCATTTGCTCCAGGGATCTCAACCTAGTCTGTGACATTAAGAGAACATGCCAGAGAGACATTTACATCTCCCAGAAATTTCTGCTTTTAAGGAAATAAACTCCCAATTCACTGTAAGCAGAGCTCCTCAAAGACCCTTTGCAAGTGCAACCTAGATAATTGGATTGGAGATCATAAATTCACCTTGAGGGTGGTACCCATTTCCCTCATGGACAGGGGTAGTCGGTGCTGAAAATAGACTAGCTATGTGAATAATGACCATCTAACCAATGTCAGTTAAGGAACATGGATATGACATGGCTGAGCTTCTAAAGGCCTTAGGGCCATTAGCCTAGTAATCTCCTATGAACCCATGGACATTTATTTATATATTCGAAAATTGTATAGAAATCCAATAAACCATGAAAATAAAACTCCGCGTGTTCAGACCACAATCTTCTTTAATAAACAAAAAGTAAAATTCAGTAGATTCAGCGCTATCGTCTGCTGCAAGCAGACTTCATCAGAATAATGAATACACAGTGCCTCTCTTTTTTATATTCTTGTATTAAAACAATTTACTACATAATTGTTGTAATTAATGATTAATTAAATCTGTGAATTGAAGCAATTATAACACTAATTTTCTGTAAATGCATCACTTCCTTGTATGGTCATGCCACAAAAGGCAGGAAGTGTATGTAAACACGAATCTTTAAAATGCATGCTTTTCTAAATGCTTTGCATTCTACCATTCAGAAATTTCTTTCCTTTCTTTTCCATACAAGGCAAGTTAATGCATGAATTAAATTAATTACACAGTTTTCTATTTTCTTTTGTAATATATAATATAATGTAACTATACAAATATAAAATGTACGTGTTCACATAATAAACAATTAAATATATGCACATAGGTTTGAATAAATTAAATTACTAACAATATTTACAGAATTCATTTGTAGGAACTTGTTTTAGAAATAATAAATTTACAATCATTTCATACTTATGACGTGTAATTCATGTACTAACTTATAAAACTATTCATTAAAATTTTCAATAAAAATATCACCCTTCTTGATAATACCTATTATATAGTGTATTAACTTCTCATTATATTTTAATTAATTTTCTTTTCTGTTTATATAGAAGTTTAAGAAAAGACCTTCATCATTTTGTTATTAAAATTATTAAACGTTTATATCAAATAAAAATGTTAAAATTATCAAATAATGTTCTAATTTTCGTTGTTTATAACAGGAAAACCTTACCAAAGAACTAGACAATATAACAATATTAAAACACGAATATAAAGTTACTGTGACATAAAAAACAGTGTATAATTTACATGAATCTTATATGAAATGTGAAATTGATTTATATATTGTGTGTCCAAAAACACTGATGCAAAAAGCAGTGTGGGGTGGAATTGATAATTGTATCACCCATAAAGCCATATTTCTTAAATAAATAATATAAAAAATAATTATGTATATTATATATACCTTTCTTAAAAATGTGTTACTTAAATTAACATATTTTTGTTACTTATTTGTTGATTTAACTTTTAAATCCTTGAGGCCTTATCTATTAATATGGGTTTAATACTTATATATTCATTAAGCCCTGGAGGGGTATTTGATCTTAACAATAATTGCCATCTCATTTCCTTCTGCAACAAAACATTTTTGATATTACCCCCCCCCGGTGTCCTTTTTGATAATTTCCACAATTCCAAACTTAAAATCTGTAAAATTTTCACATTCCAAAGAATGTTTAAACAAGGCGTTAGTCTCCTTTCTCCTTTTAATATCGTGGGTATGTTCGTAAATTCTCTCTCTGAGAGTCCTCTCAGTCTTACCCACGTAAAACGAGTCACATTTAGAACAAGTAGCCAAATATACCAACATCCTGCTCCTGCAGTTACCTTTACAAAATGTTATCTTACTTTTTAAACTATTCTGAAGTGTGATTTCTACTAATGAATTAATATATGCACACTGCCTGCATCTACCACATTTTGTGGTACCTTTCTTTTGGTCATTGTTGTTTGCCTCGGCCTCAAAGATTCTTTTAAAATTTTTTGCAGTTTTATATGTAAAATTTGGTTTTTTTCCAACCACTTCATAAATATCTTTGTTAGTTTTGAAAATACTCCAATTATTTTTTATAATCCCAGTAAAACAATCTGAGAAGCCGTTATATTCAACAATGCACGCACTTTTGTAATCAATGTTTTCATCACTGTTCGTGTTATTAGGGATAAATCTTTCACCTAATAATGGTTTAAATTTTGTACCCCAACCCTGATATACTTCTGTTAAAATATCACCTACAAATTGTGTTGGATACCCCCTTTCTATAAATTTTTCCAATAAAAAGGAAAACTCTTTCTCCAAGTCTTGTTTTTGGGAAGTCATTCATGCAATCATTACGGCTTGACCCTTGACTATACTTTTCTTTTGGTGTAGAGGGTGTTGGCTGTTGAATTGCAAATAACTGTTACACCACGTTTCCTTTCGAAAAATGTTAGATTTAAAGCCACTAGTTATCTTACTTAAGGTGATATCCAAGTAGTTTATATTTTGCTGTTTAATCTCATGAGTGAAGGATAAGAAAGTAGTGGTTTGATTTATATAAGACATAAAGTCTTTTAAGTCATCAGGGGTATCTTCTTCCCATAATAAAAAGATATCATCTAAAAATCTCAGATATATCTTTATATTTTTCATATATGGGCTTTGAAAAATATTTTCTTCCTCCCATCCGAGAAGTACCATATTTGCATATATGGGGGCACATGCTGCCCCCATAGCTACTCCAGTGACTTGTTTATAATATTCTCCTTGAAACATTATAAAATTGTTATCGAGGACCATTTCTGTCAACTCTATTAATAATTTTCTATTGTCATCTGTTGTATTGTAGTATTTGTACACACTATTCTCAAAATATTCAAACCCTTCGTTTCTAGGAATGCAAGTAAATAAATCTTTCACGTCTATTGTCACCAATTTTATTGTTTCTGACCACAAGTTATTGGTAATTTTTCCTAAAAAATCCCATGAATCTTGTACCAAATGAGTTTGATTTTTCACAATTTCTTTCAAATGGTAATCAATATAAACTGATAGTGGTTGGGTTTTTGATCTTTTTGCTGACACTATAGGATGAAAGGGAGGTTTGAAAATATTCTTGTGTATCTTGGGTATTGCAAAGATATGTGGTATATGAGGATATGTCTGCTTTAAGAAATTGTATGTTTCCTTCCCAATTCTAGTGTCTATTAGATATTCTTCCAACCAACTGTCAATTCTGCCGTAGGCAATTTGTATTTCATTATACGATACTGTGGTGTAGGTCTTTTCATCCATTAATAATTCTGTTAGAATATTGTTATAAACTTCTTGACTAAAAATGACCATTCCACCGCCCTTGTCAGGTTGCATAAACCTCAAATTTGTATCTTTTATTAAATTTTTCATCAATGTTGTTTCTTTTTCATTTAAATTCTTATTTTTATGCAACCTTTTAGATTTTTCATAAGTATCGTAGATATCGTTGGTTACTATAGCTTCAAAGGTCCCTATCAAAGGGTGTAATGGGGGATTGTAAATACTACTTCTACTAGGACCTTGGCCACAACTTGAGGGTTCATTTTGTAATATATTCCCAGGTTGTTTCTGTTTACACATTAGTTTCAAATTGAGTTTTCGTAAAAATATTTTTAACTCCAATAAAATATTGGCTAGATCCCCACATGTTGTTTTAACAAATTTAAACCCCTTTGAAAATAAATCAAAGTGTAGTTTTTCCACTTTCAGATTTGTATAGTTATGAATTTTAAATCCTTTGTATATCTGTGTTATACCATTCTCTTCAATATATATTCCTTCTATCTCCCTCTCCTCCCTCTGGTTCTCCATGCTAGTTCTCCCCCTTCCCTCTCCTCTGCAAAACCCTGTGGACCAGGATCCGAGGGGTTTCGTTGCTTGTTTGCTAGCCTTTCCGACCTTCGTGGTCCTAAAAAAGCTTCAATGTCCTCTTGAAATGTGTCTAATTCATCCAGGTGACCATTTCTTGTTTCAAACCTTTCCTGGATTTCTACCCTCCTATTTCTTCCTACTTCTTTGTAATGACCATTTGTTACCTTATGTCCATTTTTTTCTTTTTGATTAATCTTGTTTTTCTGAAAGGGGAGTGGGTAACTATTACCTTTTTTATATTGTTCTCTATCTCTGGTCAATTTTCCTTGTTTTCTCAAATACACTTTCTCTATTTTTTCTTCCACTCTTTTTAAAATTTTCATATATAAATTTTCATAGTCTTCAAACAACAAGTCCCTAACAATACCACTCTGACATTCATTTACTTCATCAAGTAATTTTTTAAGCTTTACTTCATTATATTTTATCAATTTAGACATCAATGCAAAACCACAATCATCGAAAAAAGTTTGCAGATCATTTATCACATTCTCAGTGTAGTGAATCCCAAAGGGGTATTTATAAAATCTGAGTCCCTGTGGGACTATTTTGTGTGTCAAACATTTGTGCAAATAGTTATTATCAATTTGTAAACATTTATATTTGTGCAGTATTTTTTCAAAATAAAACAATTTATCTCTTAGAGTCATTTCCCGTTCATTGTCTTTATTGTCTGGACATTCATTATAGTCGCCGTTATGAACATTAGCATTTGTTGTTCCGTCAAAGGAAAATACTTTCTCTAAAATGTTCTTATAATTGTCTTTACCACGTCCGCCATTAAACATCCGGCGCGTTTTGGTAGTATTTTCTACCGTGTTAGAAGAAATATGCGAGCTAAATGGAACAGTACCTTTTTGTAGATGTTTAGTTTTGTCGCCCCCACCGGCTCTGTTTTCTTCCACTTGATTGTCTTCCACGATGTTACCCTGGGTATGTGCTCCGCTAGGCTCCCCTTCAAACGATTGCCCATGGTTTCACGCTTCTGGTCCTGCCCCGGTCTTCTTACCACCATAACTCCGAACCTCAGAGCGTGGAGATGACGTTAAAGGCTGCGCTACTTGATGACCAACGGTGCCTATGTTCTTCCTTCTCACGGTTGCCGGTTCATCTTGTGAAAAAAGTTCTATCAATTTGGTGAGATCTTCTCGTAATGTTGAGATCTCTTCTCTCAAACGGGAAACTTCCCTTTGAGTATCCAAAATGTTTCCGCTTTGATTAAACGGAATGTCCAGACCTACCATAGTAGAATCGTTCAAAGTTTGTTCCATTTATCAGGCACAAAAACTCTTGAAACGATAAAAATTATATCTTTATATTTATTTATATATTACTTTATTTTACATTTGTTGATCATGTTTGTCTGGCTGAGCTGATAGCCCTTTTTCAGCAGAGGCCCAGGGAGAAAAGGTCTACAACATTTACATATACATTTTTAAACATTAAAAAGTATGTAAACAAGAAGACTTTAACAATACTTGAATTGAAATTAAACAGGAGACAATATTAAAGTCTTAAGTTGGGAATAGTACAGTTTTAGAAAATATGTAGGGTGATTAAGTTTAAATTCCATTTACAAAATATGCGCAAGGAGGGAAAGAGATAAGATTGTAGATACAGCCAGGTCATTGTTGCTAGAGTGAAATATACAAAGGTATTCTTAAGATGGAGTAGGAGACAATAACCAAGTTAAGAGGAGGAAGTTAGATGGCACTGGTAGTTAAGATAACCAGTAAAAGGCTGACAGAGTACTAAAAATAGGAGAGGATGACAGTTTAAGGGGGTGAGTACAGTGACATATATCCAGTGGCTTCTTAGGTAGTCTTTGGCAGCTGAGGCACTCCTTAAAATGGAGAACATTTGACATATGTGCAGTGACAGAGACCTGGTTCAAGACTCCAGAGAGCACCCTGCATTACCAGGCTGTAATTCATACCACACCTTTTGGCCACCTAACCTGGACCAAAACACTAAACGCGGAGGTGTGTCCATATTCATTAAGGATATCCACACCTCCAGGCGAGTTGCTCAACATAATGCATCCAAAATTATTCAAGTGCAACTAACACTGGGCAAGACTGCAATCCAGGTTGTAGCTTGTTACAGATCCCCCACCATGCCCCAGGATTCGCACACTTCATTTCTTAAGATACTAGAAAATATTAAGGTACAACCCAATTACTCAATTATGGGTGATTTCAACTACTCCACCATCAACTGGGGAAACTACTCATGTACCAACTCATTCGCTCAATGTTTTCTGGAATTCATAAATTCCAATGCCTTGGATCAGCTTGTCCACACCCCCACCACTGGCAGCAATATCCTGGATCTGGTCATTACCAATATGGGTAACCGGTGTTCCACACCAGAGGTCAACTCCTTGCTGGACAGATCCGACCACAAGCTAATCACTCTAGACATTCATATCCCACCCTCCCATTAAGGAAACCACCATCAAAAACTACTCCAAAGCCAACTTCATGCTTCTTAAGACAGAAGTGGCAAACTTCATGACACCCATGCAGATGGAAAATAGCAGTATGACTGCTGAATCTTACACAAATACACTGTATAAGCACATACACGAGTGCATGGTTCGTGCCATCCTCAACAGAAACAGGACACTATCCTCCAAAAAAAGGAAGCCCATCTGGTGGTCCCCTGCCATAAACAAACTCTACAACAGAAGGAAGAAGATGTTTCAAAAAAGAGTAAATTCCCAAGATTGGAGGAACTCCCTGGTCAGCCTCAGCAAGAAACTGAGATCCCTCATAAAACCCTCCAAAGCCAGTTATGAAAATAAAATTGCCACTGATTCCAAAGACAACCACAAAGCTTTCTACAGCTATGTCAAGAATCTCAATGGCAACACTCAGATGTGGTTTGAGCTACAGCACAATGGCACAAAATAAACAGAACCAACCGATATTGCCAACATCCTGGCAGATATGTTCAGTGTTAACTTTACCCCCTCACCCTCCAAAGGGCCCATCTTAATACCGGAAGAATGCAAAGCTCCTGTAATCATGGATGAACAAGTAAAGACCACACTCTCCAAAGCCAAGAACACAGCATCCATGGGACCAGACAAAATCCCAGGCTGTGTACTGCACAAACTACAGAATGAACTGGCACCCCACGTAAGTACCATGTTCAATCATAGCCTCACCTCAGGCTATGTGCCTATTGAATGGCGCACAGCGACAGTTATCCCACTCCACAAAAGGCGGTGCAATCACAGACCGTGGAAACTACCACCCCATTAGCCTGACGAGCCTGGTCTGCAAGGCCATGAAATGTATCATCTTGGAGCTTATAAACAAAGGCATAGGTAACCTCCAAACCCTGGACCCCACTCTGTTTGGGTTTGTAAAAGGTAGATCATCTCTACTAAACCTGATTGACTTCTTTGAAGCAGTCACTAGATTCATAGACGAGGGCAAGGTAGTGCACACAGCCTATCTTGACCTCGCCAAGGCTTTTGATACCATCCCCCACTATGGAATTATAGATAAACTCACTAAACTTGGCATAAATCCCTATGTCACAAGATGGGTGGCCAGCTGGCTCACTGACAGAACCCACACAGTAAAAGTAGCCAACTCCAAGTCCAACTTTAGACCAGTGATGAGTGGAGTACCACAGAGTTCGGTCCTGGGTCCTCTCCTGTTCGGCATCTACTTCTCTGAAGTGCAGGCCAACACAGAAGGTCTTTGGCTAACAAAGTTTGCAGGTGCCTGCAAGCTGGGAGCCATAATAGAATCACCTTATGATGTAGATATCCTACAAAAGGACCTCACAGAGACGAATGCTTGGTATCAAAGTCATGGCCTCAAGCTCAATGCCAAGACATGCATTGTAATCCCCTTCAGGAAAAACTCGGTACCCATGAACTACCACATAGGCGGTAGCTCACTAAACAATGAAAGTATGATAAGAGACCTCGGGACACAGATGGAAAGAAGTCTCTCCTTTGATAATGACATTGCCAGAGTAGTAAGGAAACCCTTCTATATGGCACACCTCATCACAAAAGGGTTCTCCTCTAGAAAAAAGGAGGTCATTGTTCCTCTCTATTCATCCCTCATCAGACCTATTATAGAGTACAATGCCCCATTTGGCATGTATCTCACAAGACACTTACAACAATTGGAAAGGCCACAGAAATACTTCACTAAGAGGATTACCGGCCTCAAACAGATGCCATACGCAGACTGTCTCAAAAAACTCCAGCTCTACTCCATGGCATATCGCTTACTCAGAGGCGATCTCTGCCTAACATACAAAGATATGTCTAACCCAGAGCTGTTGTACATGCTACACTTAAAGAAATCCCATTCTCTCTGAACCACATGCTCCAGGGACCTAAACCTTGTTGTTACAATAAACAGAACATACTGGAGGGATAGATTCCTGTCCCAGAGTCTTCCCATACTCTGGAACAAACTACCCATTCATGTCAAGCAAAGCTCCTCATTGGCCCTCTTTAAGAAAAATCTTGACGACTAGATGAGAAATAGAAAATTCACCCCGGGGATCACTTCTGTGGCACTGCTTGACAGGGGCACAGGAAAATCATTTTCTTGGGTGGCGAAAGCCAGGAAACCTTTTTGGCTAGACTTATATAGGCCCCAGGGCAAATAGCCTAGTAGCTACCTATGAACCTATGAACCTATAAACCTTCAGCATTTGCTTCCTTTTCAGAGAAACAGATGCCAAAAAGGAGCGAGCCCAGTACTGAGCCCTGGGGGACTCCATTATTGACTGGCCTCTTGGTGGAGCGGTTATCACCTATTTTGACTTCCTGGGTCCAATCAATGAGCCGGTTGGCTATCCAGTGGGTGATAAAAGGGTTTATACCCAAATTAATTTGCTTTTCTATAATGCCTGAGTTTATACCTAAATTACTGAGCTTGTCTATAATGGCTGAGTGGGGTATTTTATCAAAAGCCTTGGCCAGATTGAGGTAAGCTGTATGCACAGTCTTACCTTCATCCAGTGTTTTGGTGACCCTCAAAACAATTCCACCAGATTTAATACGCATGACCTTCCTTTAACAAAGCTAAACTGTGATAGGTCCAGCATTTGTAGGTTACCTATGTCCTCATTTAACATGTCCATGTTGATTCTTTTCATGGCCTTATTTATGAGGTTGGTAAGACTTATGGGCATGTAGTTAACCAGATCCGTGGTTAGACCTACTTTGTGCAGGGGAGTGAATGTAGTCATCTTCCATTCAATGATTCAAGTGGACCAGAAAGGTCATGTTTCATGCTATTTTATAAACATCCTGGGATGTTATTGGGGCCCATCAATTCTGTATTTTTGGCCTTGGAAACTGATTTGATGACCTACTCCCTAGGAATAGTTGGGGGGATTGTGGTATGTGGTATTTCCTTTGGACTATTGGGAGGAGTGGGGGGAGAAATTTGAGCTGAACCTGTCAGCCAAAATGTTGGCAAAGGCCTCCGTTTCAGTGTGGGCCAATAATTTCTGTGCATTGTTCTGTATTTCCCCTGTGGTTACAGATACAGCTGTAGGTAGCTTTGTGGTTGTCCTGTACCTGAGTAGCTATTTTTTTCTCCAGATTTATCCTTTGAAGTATTAATTAACCCTCTCAGTTACCTGTTTAGATTGATCAGGGGGCTTTTAGTATGTACAACTTTGTTCCTATTATGCTGAGCCAAGATTATTTTTCTTTTGTTGTACAACCGATTGATATTGTGATTCCACCAGGGTGGCTTGTCTTTTCAGTTTATCTTATTCTTAATATGAGTGGGCATAGCTCACTCTATACAACTATCAGTATGACTGTACAGGGATTTTGTAAATAGCTAAGCATATACTATGGTGCTTACTGGGTTTGAGGGTGCTTGGAATTTAGCCAAGGTGTTGCTTAGCAGAGAGAGGTTAACCTTGGAATAGTTCCTAAACATTTCTAGTTTTGCTGGATCCCCAGATTTAATTTTTATTTCATGTAATACTGCCTTATGGTCAGATCTGATAAGCAAAGACATTGCACTGGGTGAGAAACGTTGCCCCCCCAAGTTTGTGGATACAAGGTCAAGGATGTTTGGACCCCTGGTAGGAGAATGAACCAACTGTTCCAGGATGTTAGTGTTAACATTTAGGTATTGCTGGGCTTGTGCATTAGAAGTGGTTTAGGATTCCCAATCTATAGAGGGGTAGTTGATATCCCCTATGAATACTGTATTGGGTTGAATGGTGAGGGACTCTAGTACATTGGGATAGGTAGTATGGGTTTTATGGGACATGGAGGGGGACCTATAGGTTGCAAGGATATGGTATGAGACCCTGGTTATGGTAAATTGTTCACGTATGAGTTCCAGTGGGTCATACGCTTTAACAAGTCTGGATGTGAAGTTGGTTTTAATATAGACTGAGACTGCTCCATTTTTAGTTCCCTCCTGTGCAGTGGCTGGTATAAAGGTGTGAAAGCCATTATAACCTTGCATTGCTGGGCTAGTCTCTGAGACTTTAAACTATGTCTCTGTTACTACATAGATGTCTGCACTCTTCAGGGAGAGGAAAGCTTGCAGGGAGTGAAGTTACTTGTTAAGACTTCTAGCATTGAGCAGTACCACCGTGAGATATTCCTTCATAGGTTCAAATAAGTTGGTAGGTTTATCAGTTTGGCATTACCTAAAAAAGGCACTTTGGGAGTGGAAAAGGTTTTTGCTAATACCCAAAAGCCTAAAGGGTTAAGTGCAGACCATCCCTGACAAAGCAGAGTGGTCTGTTAACCATATCCTCCCAGGCCATCAAATATTGTACCCCCTTGGACCGACAGCAGAAACTAAACTAGTTGTTAAAATCAATCATTTTCTGTTGTTAACATGGCATCATCCTTGGAGAAAGTAGTATGCTGCTCAGTGCCAGGCTCATACCTGTTTGAGACACATAATCAGCGAGCTTGATCATGTCATGCTTCATATAGTCAAGGGAGGTACATCTCAGGTCATTAACACCATCGGTGTGTCTCACTATAAAATCACCAATGACCAGGATATTTGGCCGTGTGCTGGTTTGCCTTAAGGCCTTAGCAGTAGAGGTACTGGCTACAGTGTTACTATGTGTAGCTGTGGGTGGTATTTTTAATATAGTGTTTATGGGATGGCTGAGGATCCTTTCATTGACTATACTGTGCTGGAGGTTTTTAGTGGTTTAGGAAGGTTACCTGTAAGTGCCTCAGCATAAGTAGTTTTATGTATAGGGTGTTTACCCTGTGTAGTAGGCCTGGAGCAAATGACACTGACAAACTCTAAAGGATTAGACCTTCAAAATAAGCACCTCTCTGATTGTTTTCCTCTCAACTTCTCTGCTTTGGTCTTCCCGCTCCGTTCGCCCTGCGGGCTCACTCCGCTCCCCACCCCACCCCCAAATCCCACCCACCCCCAGGGGTCCTACATTTATCTTCCCTCTAGACACACCTCTTACTTCATCCTCCCAATCATACTCACATCCTTACTAATTGGGTATCACCCTACACTTAGCCACACCTATTCATATACTCTAACCAGCCCAACGCCTCTCTCACTAACACACCTAACAAACCATTGCCCCTACCACTCACCTTACACTCCCACAATACTTCCACCTATAAAACACCAATAAACCACACTCAAAGCTACAACTATACTATCATGACTATAACTATACTCCACTCACAACTAAAATTACCTATCTGCTTCTTACTTTTATTCCTTCTCATTGCCACCTACTTCCTAACCTCCTATGAACACTCTATTTCTTTTTCTCTCTCACTTCCCTCAAAACATACCAGTACACCTACAACATCCACACCTCCTTCCTTCTTACATACCTCCTCACAATCCAATTACCTACTTGCCAAATACCACAGACTATTACACTGCAAACTACTAAGAACAAAAATAAAGAAATCACTTTACACCTTCCAAAAACATAAACTTGAAAACTATCTCACTCTACTCCATCTACTACAAGATGGTGATATACACCCCAACCCAGGCCCTCAAGCTACTACTATCAAAACACACACAAATCATATCAACCCCTTCTCTCCTTCATCCACTACACCCTCTAACTTATTAACTTTGGCCCATCTCAACATACGTAGCATTTGTAACAAAATTAGTCAACTCCATGCCCTATTAGAAGTTCACAAATTTGATATACTATGCTTATCAGAAACTTGGCTAAAACCTTCAATTAAAGACATTGAAATTACCCCACCTGGATATAACATTTTCAGATTAGATCGTACCTCCAGGAAGGGAGGTGGAGTAGCTATTCTATATAAAACAAACTTGAAGCTTACTCTTCTTGACCTTACCTTCACTCAAAACAATAATGCTGAAATAATCTGCTCCAAAATTCAAATTAACACTACTAAAGCTATAAATATAATCTGTGCATATCTCCCCCCTGGAAATAACATCCCTACTTTAGAGCAACTTCTTGAACAACTCTCCAATAACCTCCCTCAAGAAACACTGTTCCTTGGGGACTTTAACATTGATTGGAAATCTTGTAACAATGTTAACCCTACTTCCCATATAAACCTTTATGGTTTCAAACAACTAATTGATAGTCCCACTAGAATAAATAATAAGAGTAAAAAAGAAACCACCTTAGACTGGATTCTTACAAACTCGCCCCTACAAACCTACCAAACTGGCATCCTTCCTGATGACCTCAGCGATCACTCCCTCACCTATGTCATTAGAGCTAAAACTAATGTAAACTTACTTACCTCTCACAGAACACTATATTCAAAAAAACAATTTAATCCTGAACAGTTTCAAACTGAACTGTCACTATATAACTGGACCCCTCTTAAACGCCTCTCACTGAACAATGCTGTTGAACATTTCAACTCAGCATTCCTTGCAATCTTAAATCAACATGCCCCAAGTCGTACCATTAGAACAAAGACCAAAACAGCACCTTGGCTAACCTCTAATACTAAACAAAAAAATAAACTTAGAAATAAAGCTTGGAAAATATGGTGCTCCTCTAGAAACCCAACAGATCATCAAACCTTTAGAGAGCTCAGAAACAACACCAAAAAAGCCATCCTTTCAGATAAGAAAAATTACTACCTTGAACTTCAGCAAACCACCAAAAAACAACCAAAAAAGTTCTGGTCTACCATCAATAATCTACTCACCTCAGGCAAAGTAGTTACACCACACCCACAAAATTTAGACCCTGATAATCCCTCTTTAATTGACAGTAACTTCAATACCTTCTTTACTACCTCCATACTACGTCTATCTAACCACTTATCTCCTGATTCATCCCAACTCCTCTTAAGTAACATCAACAACTCCCTACTTCCCCTTCAATTTCAACCCATACCCACCTCCTACATACAATCTCTCTTACAAAAACTTAAACCAACTACCCCCTCAGCAGATAAGCTCCCTGCTGAATTCCTGCAAATAGCAGCTAAAGCTATTGCTTACCCTGTTTCTATCCTAATAAACCGATCTATAAATAAAAGTACTTTTCCAGCAATCTGGAAGATATCACACATTATATATACCCTTACACAAAGGAGGTAAATCCACTGACCTCTCTAACTATCGCCCTATAGCTCTATTATCTCCTCTAGCCAAAATCATGGAAAAATGTATACACAAACAACTACTTAACCATCTCCTTCATAACAACCTACTAGCTAACACTCAGCATGGATTTAGACCTTCACATAGTACTACCACTGCACTACTCTCATTTACCAACACCATCAACTCTAACCACAACAACAACAAACTAACCTCTGCTCTTTTCCTAGACCTGTCAAAAGCCTTCGACATGGTCAACCACACACTTCTTCTACACATATTAAAATCCCTTGAATTGGTTTCCTCTTCCTTATCCTGGTTCTCATCCTATCTTGAAAACCGACAACAAGCAGTACTCTGGAAAAATTCTCTATCTACTCTACTGCCTATCTCTTTAGGAGTACCTCAAGGATCTATACTAGGCCCACTCCTATTCTCCATTTTTATTAATGATCTACAATAATCTATCCAAAACACAACCTGCATACAATATGCAGATGATTCTACCATTATATGCACAGCTTCCACTCAATCCGAACTCCAGTCACTGACACAATCTACCTTTTCAACAGTCGAACAGTGGTTCTCAAAAAGATGTCTTCTCCTGAACCCCAAGAAAACAAAACTGTTACTATTCACACCTACCCACAAATCTTCTCAACTTAACTTCACTGTTACTGCAAGTGACAACTCCGTCATCTCCCCTGATTCTACTACCAAGCTGCTAGGTGTTACTATTGATAATAATCTTAACTATGATTACCACATCAATAACACCATAAAAGCAGTTAATAAAAAGATTGGTTCACTGTACAGAATTAAACCCTTCCTTACACCAGAAGCACGGACCACCTTAGCACAATCACATCTTATCTCTACACTAATGTATGCTTCTTCTATTTACACTAATCTCTCTAAAAGCAACCTAAAGAAACTGACTACATCCTACCACAATATAGCTCGCTTTGCCACAGCATCCCAGTATAGAACTCACCACTGTCTTAACTTAAAACACTTACACTGGTTAGAACTTCCTAACAAGCTGATATATCAACAACTCTTAATAACACATAACATTCTGTATCAACCATTAAAGACACCTGCTCTTAATAACCTCCTGATCCCCTATAATAACTTGAAACAGCTGCGCTCTGCCGAAAAGCTACAGGTCAACACAACTAGAATTACAAATTCAGCAGGTAACTGCCTTTTCTCCAACTCAGTTGGCAAAATATGGAATAACCTCCCCTCACACATCACCTCGCTAGCCTCCTTTCATCTTTTCAAAAAACAACTTCTTTTACATCTGAACAACTTTTGGCTCTGTTCCTGTACAAATCCAGACTAATCTACTTTTTTCTTTCCACTATCATATTCCCAGAAATCTAAATTGCAATATTTCTCTGGGATATCAAAGGACCCAATGACTGTACTGCTAAAAAAAAAAAAAAAAAAAAAATGTCCTTTACAACTATGTATATACAGTTTAAAATATGTAATATCCCATCCTCACATAATTGTACTGTAAAGAATTACTGTCTCTCTCAATATGTGGATAGTAATATGTCTTTTTATTACTTGACCTAGACTAAGATGTAAGCATTGTTGCTCAATGTCTGTAACACATGTAATTATTGTAAATGTTTTAATTTTTATAGCCTTGTTTTAATCTTGGAGCTTTTCTCCCCAGGCCTCCACTGAAAATGGAAATTATCCAGTTGGACTAGCCCGGTCAACAAATGTAAAATAAAATAAAATAAATAAATAAATAAATAAAATAAATTAGTTAAGCATAGGCCAGGTATGCTGGTCAAATGATAAGGAATTATCAACAAGAGTACCAAGATCCCTTACAACAGTGTCTGATTGGAGGGGTGCATCTCCTATATGGTAAGTGAAACTCTGTTGTTTACCAAGATGAACTTATGCTACATTTTTTTAATTTAATGTGAGATCATTGTCATTGTAGTAATTGTTAACATGGTCTAAGCCTTGTTGGAACCATTGTGAGTTAGTTGAAGGTTGAATAACAATACCCAGTTCACAGTCATCTGCAAACCTAGTTAACCACAGGTTATTTTAAAAGAGCCACAGTATTAAAGCAAACAGCTTCTAGTCTACTTGGTGTTAATTGCCTCATAATTTTACATAGCTTTAAAAACAAGCCAGCATGCAGTTTTTCCATAATGATCTAAATATTTACAATAATTAACCATTCATTGAACAACCCAGATTCCAATTTATAAACTACACATTTTCCTGCTATTCAACATATTCCTTAAATTGTACCAGTTTCATTATCCCATCTCTGAGGAAAGGTCACTTTCACTTCAATAATTTTCTCCCAAGATGACCAATTACCACTTCATAGCTAGCTATAGAAAACCCTCATGTACCCCCTTCTGAGCATGATAGCTATCTTAGCCCATTAGCTGAAATTCACATTAAGGTTAAGACCTTTCTACTGGGGACTTTAAACATCCATCAGTAAATGGGCTGAACTACACTGCCAATGGTTAGCATGTCCAGCACTTCACTGACATTATAAATGCTAACTCTGTTTCACAAATCATTAACCATTCTACGAGGGGCCCCAGAATCCTGGATCTAGTATTCACAAATATGACCACTTCTTGCACAGTTATGTCTTGTTACATCAGACCACAATTTAGTGATATTTTCCTTTAAAACTTGTGGTACTTCCCCTGTAAATAGCTTTGTGTTTAGGTACTTCTCAAAAGCAAACTTTATTCAGTTACTTGATGACTTAAATAAATTCTGATATAATCTTCCTCTGAAGGATCCTATATAAAGCTTTTGACTTCTACTCCCATGTAAATAGCTGTATTGATAAGGCAGTCTCTATCTGCAACAAATGTAATGAGAAGTTTAAAAATAACCCCTTGCCGTGGAATACCTGGATAAATAAATTATATAACAAGAGAAAGAAACTGCTTAATGTTTATAAGAGGTCTCATTTTACCTACTATAAGAGCACACTTAAGAAATCTAACAAAGAGCTTAAGGGAACGATCAGGAAGCTCAATGCTGAGTAAGAACTTAAAATAGCGACTAAAAGCAAAAATAATGAAATCGTTTTTTAATTATGTCAGGAAGTTAAAAAGTAAAACCCAACAGTCTTTGTTGTTAGCCCACAATAATACTACACTCTAAAAGGTTCCTACACCCCTTAATTACTATGGAACAAATTCTTTCAGCCCTTTTAAAAACTAAGAGTAATTCATCCATTGGCCCTGACAACATACCATTTAGTATGATTATCAGTGCCAAATATGATTTTTCTGACCCCCCCCCACACTTAATCTAAGCCCCTCCACTGGTTACATTCCTGAAGCCTGGAAAACAGGCTATTGTAATATCATTACACAAGGGTGACCTAACCACAGTCCCTTGTAACTACTGACCCATTAATCTCACTAACCTCATATGTAAAGCTATGGAGCGCATTATCGCAGACTTCATTAATCTGGATATTTAAAATCTCTTGAATCTGGACCCTCATCAATTTGGCTTTATCAAAGGAAGGCCCTGCCTTTTTACCCTCAGTAATTTCTTTGAGAAAAGTAGCTGAAATGATGAATAGTGGTTATGCAGTGCATATTGCATATCTAGACCTGACCAAGGCCTTTGTCATTATTTCCCATGCAAGCATTACTGACATACTTGTAAACCTGACTATAAATCCTGATATTGTGCAATGGATAGCTAACTGGTTAACCGTTTTACATTAACTATAACTGAAGTCACTTCTCACAGCAAATTAATAGAAATGATAGTGGACGATAAGCTTAAATTTGACCTGCATATACAAACTTGCATAAGAAAAACTCATCAAAAATTAGGGATGCTTTACAGAGCCCAACACTTTCTCACTGACGCAACTAAAGTTACACTTGCCACTACTTATCTCTTCCTCACACTTCTTTATCATGCTCCCATCCTTACTAACCTTCAGGCATCACAAAAATCAAAACTTGAGCAATGCTATAACAAAGTTGCTAAATTTGCAATAAATACCCCTTTCAGAACCCACCACTGTATAGCACTAAAAGCCTAAACTGGTTAGAGCTACCCACATCAACTAACATATACACAGCTTCTTACCACCTATAAAATTATTCAGAATCCATTTACTTGTCCAGAAGTAAATGCCATTCTACACAACTGTGTTCCTACTCGGTCATTACAATCCAGTGACCAAAAGCTCCTGTTTGTCCACAAACTTATCAAATCTGCTGGGCATTATTTGTACTTATACCATATTGCTAAGGCCTGAAACTCCTTATCTCTATCCAGTAGGTCAATACTTTCCTTCCCAGCCTTCAAAATGATTCTGAAAGACTTCCTAGCCAAATGCTGACTCTATTCTTGCTCAACACCAGCGAAACTATTTTCCTAAATGTGGACAACTACCTATTTATACCTTATATCTCCTTCCTCCTTCTTTTTCACTCACTTCCTTACTTCTATTTCTTTTCCCTGTATTTCTCTCTAAATATACCATAAGCCTGGTTTTCTTTCACTTTGTATAGCAATTCCTGTTGTATGATACTAACTTACAGTTAATATCTCTTTAAACTAGCTAACATTTCTCTGTTACATCATTATCATATAACTTGTATATATTCTTAACCAATGTTTTCATTTTATGTCTAATATGGTATCATTTAAACTGCATTTGTTTTGTATTACTTTGAAAGGCTATAAAATTATTATTCTTAAAATATTTTGTAATACTTTAGAGCTTTTCTTCCCGGGCTTCCACTGAAAATGGGTTCCTGCCAATTGAACATTCACAGTATTCCAGTGTCAATAAATAAATAAATAAATACATACATAAATAAATTCAGTTGTAAAGGATTCTTTTGATTTTGTACAAAAGGTTAAATATGTCATATTAGAAAGTAAGGATGCACTGGCTACATTTGATGTTAAATCTTTGTACTCTGTGCTGTCTAAGGATGAAAGCCTTAAAATGATAGTTCACTATTTATATAGTAATTCTTCAATTTCAGTAGTGTGTATAAGGTTACTTCTGGAAATGTTGGATGCTGTTTTATCCTAAAATTTGTTTCAGCTGTCAGTTATACAGACAGTGAACTGGTCTAACTATGGGGGCAGTGATGGCCCCCAGCTGTGCCAAGTTATTCATGGCAGTATGATTTTTTTCACTGATGTTATGACTCGTATAAAATTTTATAAGCAATTCATTTTTTTTTTTTTTTACTTTGGAGGGTACAGCGGAGAACTTACAAGTATTTTTGACCATCTGAATCAGGCACATAAGTATATATACTTTACTATGAATTTTGATAAAGCTAGAATACTTTTTTTGGGCATTTTATTAACTAAAGAAGGGGGAGATTAAATACAACAATTTCTAAGAAACCAGTCTGTAGTAAGACCTATTTAGGTTATATTAGTATGCATTTACCCTGGATGAAAAAAAAGGGACAAATGATTAGGGTTAGCAGACTAACAGAAAATGTCGACATTTTTAGATGACAATTGGATGTTTTAAAAAACAAGTTTATGCAAAGAAGTTGCCTTACAAGTGTTATAAATAAGGAAGTTACGGGTAGTTTAGATGGGAGAAATAATAAATACAAGCCATGGATGCACCAGTGTGAACTTTATAATACAAATATCATACAATCTGACTCGGTAAACAAAATGATGGTAATTAAGTCAGTTAATGCTTTGTATACCTGTGATATAAAAAAGATTTTGCACAATAATTTGTGCATTTTCAACGGCTTTCCTGCTATTTCTCAAGTAGTTGGGGATGAACTGAAATGTGTTTTTAAGAAAGGAAGGAATATTAAGGGCTTGTTAGAATTTAAATACAATCATTATAATTCCATGGGTAAATGTTCATGTGTGGTAATTGCAATTACTGTAGCTACTTAATGACAAGTTGTGTTGAAGTGCAGTTGACAAGTTGTTTGTATAAAATTCCTGAAGTTTTTAACTCCATTAATGTTATGTATGCTGCTGTTTGCATGAGATTTTATGACACTGTTTTTACATTGGCTTTACATCCAGAAAGTTATCCATGTGCATGTATATGCTATACGTTCCAGGGGTAATGCCAATGCTTTGTACAAGCACACATGATTCTGTAGGAATGCAGAATTTAAATTTTATGTTTTAGAGGAAATTACTTCTCCTTATGGGAAAGGTGTGATAGATAACGTATTAGAATGGAGAGAGTACTGATGGCAGGTTAAGATGGATGCCTACAATGGTCCAGGAATTAATGACATGGAAATGTTTAAAATGTATTTAAAAATGGTAGGCATAGTCCAATAATTGTTTATACATACTCGGTTGGCTTGTTACTTTAAATAACATCATGAATATTCATTTTACAGCCGGATGAAGTGTCTACATCAAAAAGGCAAAAAAATCATGAACAGCCTAGAAGAGAGAAGAGAATTTACCAAAATGAAGAAAAAGAAAAAAATATTACTACCCACATCCATGTATTCCATAAGTTTTGTGTAAAATTTGAATAGTCCATTGTCCTATCTATGTCCTCTACTAGTTTAAGAAACTGCATTCCTCATTTATTTCAGTTAATGGACTAATGTTGACAGCGTACCTGATTTTTTGAGTGTTTCTTCACTTCCCTAACCTTATCAGGCATTCTTTTCTAAACATTGGGAAAGGCTTCATGGGATATCTATTGATTACTCTTTCTTTCCTTCTGCCCTCTCAGCCACATTTTTGGAGGGGTGGTTATTGGATCTTCTGCAAGGATTTCTGGTGCTTCTTTTCTTTTAGTTAAATCTTGCAAGGCTTGCTTTGGATCCATGTATGTATTCAGTCACAAAGAATAAAAGACTGTGAGCATTACTGGGTACTTCTTCTTCTTTTGGCTTTTCCCGGTTAGGGGTCGCCACAGCGGCTCACCTGTCTGCTCATGATTGGCAGTGAAGTTTTACTGTGTCGAGTTGCCAGCCCGGCACCCAGCCTTCCATGGAAGGCAAACACATGTTTGCACTCATGCCTAGGGCCAATTTTAAAGTGTCCAATCCATCTACAGCATGTCCTTAGGATGTGGGAGGAAACTGGAGCACCTGAAGGAAACCCACACGACCACAGGGAGGACATGCAGACTCCACACAGAAGGAACCCCAGCCAAGAATCGAACCGGAGAACCTCATGCTATGAGGAGGCAACGCTAACCGCTGCACCACCGTGGCCACCCTGTGAGCATTACTGGGTACAGAATTCTAAATTTCAACCTTTGCTATTGGCAGCTGTGAACTGTGGCAAGAAGGCATTTCTTTTTTTTTATGTGTGATTGCCGAGTAATTGTCTCTGCAAATCCTTATCCCTTCTATCTTAATAATTTCCCTTTCTTCCACAGTGCAGGCAAACCTCCTTAAGTATGAAACATAACAATGATTGGTCTTGGCTGCCTTCTCCTTTCCATTAGTGGAACGTATACCCTGTGGGCTCTTTCTGTATGAATCTCCTCTGGTCCAGTCTATTTCTGCAGACATTTTTAATAAAGATTTTAGTCATTTCCTTCCTGTTTTTCTAGTATAGTGATGAAGCTAATATTTTCTCTCTGAGAGCAAACGTCCAATTCAGCTAGCTTCTGTAGTCAATCTTGCCTGATTTCTTCAGCTGTTAGTCTTTTTCCCAGTTCTTTCTCACAATGATACAGCTCCTGGATAACATCAGATTGTGTCGACAAGGCTTCTTCAATTTTCTGCAATTTCTTATCATTTCTAGCCATATAGTCCATTAGAGCATTACTTATTTTAATATTTCGGCATAGATAAGATCTATCTTTTTTTTGGCCTTGGTCAGAGAATGTTTGGACCTGTTAGCTGTGCTTTATTGCAGCTCACTTTGACTCTCCACATGCTTTTCTCCCCATGGGTATCACTATTTAGCAGATACTGTAAAATGTTTTTATGTGTGTATTTGTTTTGCCTTTCTCCCCAACCCATTATAAAATATTTAATCTGTTGTGGGGCTTTTCTCCCCTTATCTATAATAACTCATCAACTACTATTTAAATGATTTTGAAGATGTTGTGTAGCTTTTCTCCCTGGACCTCTGCTGAAAGTGGGCTATTGCCTCAATCAGACTTTCATGGTTGTCAAATGATAAATAAATAAAAAATAAATAAATAAGAACTTTGGGATACGGATGGAAAGTAAACATTCAGAAGGTGAAAATGGAATGGTTAAACATTTACTATGTGATGTTAATATAAATGGAAAAAAGGGGATATTGAGATATTGGGGACAACCTAAGATGTGTTTTCACTGTTGTCCTGGGGGTCATTTAGTAGGGGAATAATATAAGAGGAAATATTTACAATGTGGAGAAACAGGACATATTGCTATTAATTGTAAAAAGTTATGTAGAAAATGTGGAAGTAAAGAACAGTTTTAGTTTGATTGTGATAAAATAATTAAAGAAAATATTGAAATGATAAGATATAAACTAAAAACTGTTAAATATAATTATGAAGAAAGGATTAGCGAGAAAGATAGTTTTAATTTGAATGTTTAAGTGAATAAGGAGAAATGGGAAAAAACTGAAGAAAGTGAAAAGGAAAAAAATTAGAAACTATAGGGAACAAGCTTTAGAAAAGAAAAAGACATTGTTACCTAAACTTGCCAAGAAAGGAAAGGGTTAATGTCAATTTGATTTCTTTGAATGTTAATAGTTTAATTAATGAGAAAAGAAGATTTTTAATTTTAGATTGGTGTCAAAAACAAAAATGTGATGTAATATGGTTACAAGATATTAGATTTTTAGATGAAAAAATAAGAAGGCAGATTGAAATAATATAGGGGATAAGATGGAGTTTTGGAGAAGATCTTTGTTCTGGCATAGCTATATTTTTAAAAATATTTAAATTCTTGATGCCATTATTATGCATCCTAAAAGAGCAATTATATGTGATATTAGAGATGGAGCTAATTTATGGTGATTGATTTGTATTTATGGTTATACTTAAGCTCATGAAAGGGAAAACATTTTCAAGAAATTAAAAAGTTTGTTTTGATAAAAAAAAAATGAATATAATTATTGTAGGATATTGTAGCTGTAAATTAAGAAAGGTACATTGTAAAATTTACAAAGATATTATGACAACTAGGAATATGATGATGTGCAGACTAACTCTGAGTAAAGAAAGGAGATATACATATAAGAGAGGTAATTTAAAGACAAAAATAGATTATTTTATGTATTCCAATAATTTAATTGAAAAGAAAGTTAGATCTATAAAAGTTTATAATGCAATGTTGGATTTTTATGGGAATACAGAGCTGAGTTGGCATAGTGGTACCATTACTGTACTGTAGTTCAGAGGGTCCTGGTTTGATACTTGGCAGGGGTGTATATTTTGGACGGTGCAGTGATGCAGCAGTAATGTTGTCACCTCACAGCAAGAGGTTCTTCACTTCGATTCTCATCAGGTGTGCCTTCTGTGCAGAGGCTGCATGTCCTCCCTGTATTCATGTGGGTTTTCTCTGGGTACTCCAGTTTCCTTCCATGTTACAAAGACATGCATCTGGAGCATTTCTTCCCAAGTCTCCGCTGAAAATTGGCTTTGTTCCAAGTCGGATTTTCCCAGTAAACAAATGTTAAAAAAATAAATAAAAAATAAATAAGTATTGAAGTATGGTGGATACAGTATAAAATCAAAAATGAAATGTATTTGGAATTAGAAGTATTACTGACATGAAAAGAAATACTCAAAAACTATGAGAAGTTATGAAAGTAATTGAAAAGAAAAAAAGTGAGTGTAGGATAAGAGAAATGATTTATATTAAGAGAATGTAATAAAGATCCAGAAATTATTAGAGAATCAAAGATATGTGGTATATGGACAAATAGTAAGTATTGCCATTCTTGGGGAAAAAGGTGAAGAGAGATAATAGAAGAACTGAATATCTCATTGGAGCAGATAGAAATAAGAAAAACAATGTATATGAAAAGTATTATAGAAGAAGTAGAAATACTTTTACAGAAAACATTATAAGGAAATAAATTTGAGACAAAGAGATTCTTATGGTGTCTTGATAGGGTTAACAAAGAAGAAAATTATGAAATGGCAAAAAAATGAGATAGAGGAGTTAAATACAATATTGAAAGGAATCAATAGAGATAGTATGTCAGTTCCAGATGGATTAACTTATGAATTTTATAAAAAGGATGAATGTAGAGAAAATATTTTACTAAGTATTTAACTTTTGGCTAGCTAATAGTATCCAACATAAGTATATATGTGAATGAACTGTAGGACTGATATATATATATATATATATATATATATATATATATATATATATATATATATATATATATATATGGTTCCCTATCAGAAGCCTGAAACACTATAAGCTTGAAAATCAAAATCCTGAAATCAAAAGCCTGAAAACTCAAAATCCCGAAAACCCCAAATCCTGAAACTCAAAATCCTGAAAACACAAATAATGCTAATATGTCAATATAAAGACACTAATATCTACCAACTGACCCTGACCCTAACCCTAACCCTAAGGTCCGTCACTATCGCACACTCACCTGACCTGCGCCCTAACCCTAACTCACTTAAACCGCCCCTAACCCTCAGTTTTTGTCACTATTGCATACATGCCTAACCTGTGCCCTAACCCTAACTCACTTAAACCGCCCCTAACCCTAACATAAAACCAACCACACACTTACCTGAACCCAACGCATGACCTAACACCACAGGGCTAACAATAGCAAAGCCACAATGACATCAGCATGTCCATTTTGTGTTTTCAGGATTTTGAGTTTCAGGATTTTGGGTTTTCGGGATTTTGAGTTTTCAGGCTTTTGGTTTCAGGATTTTGATTTTCAAGCTTATAGTGTTTCAGGCTTCTGATAGGGAACTATATATATATATATATATATATATATATATATATATATATATACACACATATATATGTATGGAAGACTTTACTATCTCATAATACTGAAATCACAGATTTCATTATCTCGAGATGAAAGTGCCAAAAGTGCAGTTGAAAGAAACTGCACTTGCTTGAATTTGGAATGTTGAATCCGCGGTTGTGGTGGTGGTGTGCAACATGGGATTTACTATGCTGGTAAGGTGCAGTGTGCTGTGGGATATGGTTAGCATGCAGTTATGTGGATATGTATGGAGATTCAGATAAGTGCTGTTGTTTTTAAGGGTTTTGGGTAGGGGTTTGAGTGTGTTGGGAAGTTTTAGGTGTAGGTTAGGGTAGGTAGGTAAGGGTGTGAGTGTGTAACTGTTGACAGTGGTGGTGTATGTAAGTATGTGATGTGTGTTTGTGCAAGGTGAATATAAAGTATGTAGTGGTGGATTTAGTGTCTTTGTCTTTTTAGTGTGACCTCAGAGGTAGTATATATAAGTGGAAGGGTGTGGGGGGGGCACATGCTTATGTAGGTTAGGTGTGTGTGTGTGTGTGTGTGTGTGTGTGTGTGTGTGTGTGTGTGTGTGTGTTTGTGTTGTTGTGTATGTGTGTGTTTATTGGTTTGTTGTAGTGTGGGGAGGAGGGTGTGTGCATGTTTGTTTGTGTGGTGGAGGGTTTATTTAAAAGTCACGATTCTGAATTTCGCACTTTTGGGATTTCAGTATTGTGAGTGTTTGGCTTTATAGTCTCAGGATACTGAAATTTGAGATTTCAGTATTTTGAGATTATAAAGTGAATCCATGTGTGTGTGTGTGTGTGTATATATATATATATATATATATATATATATATATATATATATATATATATATATATATGGGTCTACCTGATAACACCGACACGCCAAAACACAGACAACGAAATAACCGACATGAAAAAAAATGAAAAAAAAAGTTCAAAAACACAAAACTTCACATGCCCGAGAAACCAAAATCCCGACAATCAACAAAACAAATACCTTTCCCAAAAAACACACACACAACACAAGCACACCAGAAACCTTACAAACCTACACTAAACCTTACATACACAGCTGTCTATGCACTTACCTTAACCCAAACCCTAACCCTAAGGTCCACCACTATCGCACACTTACCTTACCCGCGCCCTAACCCTAACTCACTTAATCCGCCCCTAACCCTCAAGTCCATCACTATCACACACTTACCTTACCCACACCCTAACCCTAACTCACTTAACCCACCCCTAAACCTAAACTCCGTCACTATCGCACATTTACCTGACCCGCACCCTACCCTAACGTCCATCAATATCACACACTTACCTTACCAACACCCTGACCCTAACGTCCATCCCTATCGCACACTTACCTTAACTTGTCAGTGTTCTCAGCATCAGGATTCTCAACTGTCGGTCTTCTCCATTGTTGATCTTCCGGTGTCGGTGTTCTCGTTGTCGGCGATCTGCGATTTTGGCATTTTCAGGTAGACATATATATATATATATATATATATATATATATATATATATATATATATATATACATATATATATATATATATACATATATATATATATATATATATGAAAGATGGTAAGAAGTTGTTAAAAAACTTGGTGGCCTATCATTTTAAATAATGTAGATTATAAAATTTTAATGAGAATTATACAAATGAGGATGAATAAGATGGTTACTAGAATTACAAATGCAGGTATATACATATATATATATATATATATACATATATATATATATATATATATATATATATATATATATATATACACACACACACACATATATATATATATATATATATATATATATATATATATATATATATATATGAGACTGTTGCAAAAATAGTAAAGACCTATTAATGTTGGTTAAAGAAGTTATAACTGGTATACTGAGAGACAGAAGTGATGTTAACGTTATTGCATGTGGTACAGAAAAAGTGTTTGATATTTAAAGTTATTGCATGTGATACAGAAAAAGTGTGTGATAGAATTTGTCATAGGAAAATGGTAGAAATTAAAAAAAATATGACTTTCATTGGAATTTGTTAAATGTAGTCAAATCTGGGTATGATAAATCATGAAATAATATTTTGGTTAATGGTTGATTTAGTCGAGAAGTGCATGTTAAAAGAGGAGTTAAACAAGGGTGTGCATTGCATAGTATTTATTTACTTTAATTATGAATGTTATTGTGAGTAAAACAGAAAATTTCATTAAAGAAGGCCATGTGAATATTGACAAAAAAGAATTTCCAATATGTTCAGTTCATGCAGGTGATGTAGTGATAATTACAAATAATAGATGATGGATTAAGGAAGCAATGTATAATACTGAAATGTGTATAAGGAAAGTAGGTTTAAATATAAAGAAAAAATGTAAAGGTTTGGGGGATACCATTTAAAATGCAGTTTTTTTCCCAAATACATGGTCTAATTTGTTACGTATAACATTTGAGAAAGAACAGAAATATAAAAACAAAATGTGGTTGAAGTGTTTGGATGAGTTTAAAAATATTAGTATGTGGATTTTTTTTCATTTGAATTTTAAAAAAGTGCTATTGATCCATACATTTGTATTATGAAAACTAGTTATAATGGACATATAGTTGTGTTTCCAATTGAGTTAAAGACAATTTTGTTGAAAGTGATTTTTTTCTCTTTTATAGGGGCTCCAGGTTGAATCCAGTTAAAAGAGATATGGTATATTGTAAAGAGAAAGATGGGGAATTTGATAAAAAATCCGATTTTTGCATCTTTAAATGTGTTCTGGATTATGAAGAAATGTCAAGTAAACAATGATTGTATTAATAAAATTTTATAGAAAGATACAGAGATATTTTGAAAACATAAAAAAGGATTTGATAGAGAAGAAAATGATCTGAGTTAGTTGAAAGATGGGATAGTTAGAGGAATGATACTTAAAAAATCAAAAAAGGTTGATATGAAAAATAATGAAAATATATTATTATATTAAAGTTTGAGGATGAATGAATCAGAAAAGCTATTAGAAAAAAATGGTTTGAAAATGTGTGAAGTTCAAGATTTTTTGTGGAGACCTATGATTAAAAATTTGCCTTTTAAAGCAAATATGAAATACAATAACAAAATGATAGGATGTGTTTGGACTGTAATGTGGAAGAAATAATGGAACATTTCCTTTTTAATGTAAAAATATTAAAGACATTAAAATGTTACATTAATAGGAATTTAAGTTAGAAATATTTAAGGAATTTGATTTAAATGGAATGGCTTATGGTTATTATCCAAATACAAATAGAGCAGAAGTACATAAAGTTGATAAAATTACTATATTTGTTATTGAAATACTTGGAAGATGAGATGTAAAGTGCTGTTATATAATCAAGTTTAGAATGGGAATAGTTTGAACTAAAACTATTAAAAATGGCTGTGGTTGAAAGGGTGGGGGAATAAAATGTTTTCTGAATTTAAGTCATCATAGAAATTTGAATGTTAAATTTGAATGATATAATCTAGAAATTTTGAAAGATGATGGATAAATGATATGTAAATAGTGCATTTAATAACTCCCCACTATTTTGATAGGTGTAGTGGGATCTTTTACATCCACCTAAGCTACCACCAACTAAAGCAGAAGGGACCTTGGTTAAATATCTCATCATAAGGACAACATTCTCAGGAGTGCAGTACCCCCCTTGTACTGCACTACAGAGGAGCTCCACAAGAGTTCCCTGACTGGTTTTGTGTTTGGAAAACACTGTTAAAATAAGGTGTGGTGTTGGAGCCTGCTGGTGTTAAGGTTTACATTCATTTGGATAGAGAGATTGTTTTATGTTTGTTTTGAGACTTAATCTGCTAAGAGTGCTTGTGGAACTTCTTTGCAACAAAGAAACAAAACATTAGTTAAGCTTTGTTGTGATGCCACTGACATATTTAGCTGTTATGTGTAAAAAGATTCAGTTTTGAACAGAGCTTTTAAATAAATGTACAGTATGTTTCAAGTTACTGTGGATCTGAAAATGCTTTTTGATAAATATGGACTGTTGTGTGCATGGTAGGAGTTTTGTCACCTGTGAAAAATTACTGTGTGCATCATTTACTGAACTTGCTAGTGTTTGGGTAAGATTGGAGTGTGAATGTTTTATTTTATCCCAGATTGCTAAGACTGTGTAATAAATGTGTGGAAAGTTACCTGACCTTCATTCTCTTAAACTGTGCACCATTTGGCAGGAAGTTGGGACAGTTTATTAAAATGTGTTTTACTAGAAACAGTGGAAATTCAGTGATAAAGATGGACATGTATACAAAGCCTTCTCCATCTGCTTCAGTATTCTTCCTGAAAACTCTCTACCAGCATCCTCCCATACTCATCATTCAGTCTGGGCATAATGTTGTTGAAGAACCTCTTGGCGTGGTTAATGTGCATGTTATACATCAGACTGTTGCATCACATGTTTTGGAGAAAACAGCAAAAAATAAAGTATCTACTGATGATGTCCTGCAAACAACTAATTGTTTTACAACTACTGCAACTAGGGCAAGACTCACAAACAAAGAAAGATGGGCATTATGGGAGGTTTATTTATTTGGTATGGGTGATTGAGTTTTGCTGAGCATAAATATTAATGGCACCATATGAAGAAAAATGTAGTATTGTGCTTTTCTTGATACACTGTGGTAATGAACTCATACTTTTACAAGACCATATGCTCACATCATTGTAAGATAATCCAGTTTTGCAAGCAGATGGAATCCATGAACTGTTGAGATATTGTCTGTACTACCTAGGTACACCATCTTTTTAATTGTCTGTCAATACTGATATACAAGTCTAGGATGTTTGGATTATGTAGAAGTGTATAGAAGCTCTCCTCCATTTACTGCATAACAAGGATTACAACATGATCATTAATATGGATATTGTCTAAGAGGCTGAGCAATACAATCTCCTTTTTGATAAAATAACACCCATATTATACCAAAATGCAAATGTTATTTGGGCAGGAGACTTTAACCATACTATATGGAAAGAGGAACCCAGGAATGGATGTAAGAAGGCATCTGCTGAAGTTAATAAATTGAGGGAAGTGATAATAGCAGTTACTTTACAAGTTGTGTACAGAAGCATATTGTGCTTATTATTGTGTTGGATGGGGTTCAATTAGTGATCATGTCATAGTTTCTGATGGCATTCCAGTGATGGATGTGAGCCTAGTTTGAGTTTCTGACCCAACAACCCTGAATTTACTGCTAAACACTGATCCAGATTTTCACCTTTGGTATTTGTACTCTAAAAGTTTTGGAACTGACTTGTGAGATAAAGACTGCAATAAGAATGCTTACTGGATTCACATGTGGATTTATTCTGTAATGTAGCTAGTAAATGGCATGAAAGACTAAATTCCACAGGAGTCTATATTTTATCAGCGAAAAGTAAATGCAGCAAATACCTCTTCATCAACCCATTTTCAGTGAAAGCAAAACTCCTTAAATGATCATTACATTAAAATTCTTTCCATAGTAAGTAACCAGTGGGCTATCTTCAGAAATTCACCCTTTTTCCCACTATAGTGTGATCTCTGAGTTGGTATATTTTGTTAGGGGGGTGTAAGAGAGCAGCCCCTCACCAGGTGGGTTTTAAAATTTTATGTTTTTATGCGATCGTTACACTGGCCCACTGCTTACTTACCATGATGATGGTAATAACGGTGGCAGTGTGGTAGTGATAGTTGCTTCTTCTTATATACTGGTCTGTTTATACATGTTTATAACAGATACATATGAGTTATTAGATATTATAACTTAGGGATTCTGTCATATGAACAACATAACATTTTATTAGAAGAATTTTCAAGAATACTTTTATTTTGTGTTTGATACATAAATTGTTTAGTAATCCTCCCATTTGAAAAACAGTCTCATTATTTGGTTTTATGTTAGATAATTTAAGCAGTTTGTTAGATCAGTGTCTACAACCTTTGGTTGTAAAGGGTCATTCTAATAATAAAGACTCATATCAATTTTTATGTAGGTTGAAAATGACAGACATTCAAAATTATTATTTGTTGGTGGCTATGCATGTGCTGGCATTATATACTAGTATTTAAAGTAAGTATGGATTACAAGCTATTTCTTATTTTCTTCCTGATGGTCCTGCAAATTATTGTATTGTACAGTTGATAGATTTTTGTGTCACACATAATTATTTTTATTTTAATGGAGATTTTTTTCTGCATAAACAACATGCAGCAATGGGTTCTATTTTTCCTCCATCATATGCTAATATCTTCATATTTTTTTATGAACAATGATATATTTATACTATTATTTTGTGAATTATATTAAGTTTTATTAACATTGCATTGATGATTTATTTTTTATATTTAAAGGTTCAATGTGTATTTTTGAAAAATGCTTGTCATATTAAATTCAAATGATATGGGCATACATTTTGTTGGAACTACAAATAAATGTGAAATGTCCTTTTTGGTTGTTAGGATTAATCCTTGCATCAAAAAGGTATATCTGCTAATGACATGTTTTGGGGCAACAGCTGCCATCTGGAACACACCCTAAAGTTCTTCCTAAGGGGAAGTGTATTAGGGAAGCTAGGTTATGTACTACTATTGATGCTTTTTTGTTTAAAGTACTGTTTCATTTTTAAAACTTTTTGTTACATGGCTATAAATATATGGATGTCTATAATGCCTTTTTATTTTTGGGTGCTGGTAATTATAAGAATATGAATTTTACGAAAATTGATGGATCTTGTTCTAATTCATCTGGGGTGGGTAATCTATATTTTGTTACTAAGTATAATGGGGTAGCTGGTCTGATTTTTTTAGATGATTAAAATGTTGGTAGATTCTTCTTGCAGATAGTATTTTGGTGAAGGTTTTACCTTATATTCCTTCCATTGCTTTTTAGGTTTGGACCAAGTCTAAAAACTAAATTGGTACAATACATATATATATATATATATATATATATATATATATATATATATATATATATATATATATATATATATTCCAGTATTCATTTAGGGGATGTCAGTTCTTTTAGGACTAAACCATGTAGGAATTGTAAGGTATGTGGACCTTCTATATTTTTCCTTAAGGCACTTTCCATATACTGGGATATTTTTCCTGTCTGTGGTGTTTATTTATGCAACAGTATGCCCTGTAAATTATTTTATATAAGTAAACAAATAGAATTACAACACTAATAATAATGGAACATTTTTAAAGAAAAAAATAATGTAATATATTTATAATGTAGACAGAGAAAAGAAGAAATTCAGCATCACATACTGTTATACAATGTTAGGTATACATTGAATCATCAAGGTAGTCTTACACAATTAACACATTAAGAGTCTTGGTATTGCAGTAGCAACATTTCAATGCTATCCCAACCACTGAAAGTCTTAGTATGATTTATAGATCTTATTCTAATCACTTATTTTTCAGTTTTACACAGTATAGCTGTTAAATTTAAGCATTCTTTGAATGTAGAAACTGAATTTGATTTCCATTTTTTTTTTGTAATAACTTTTCTAGTTACTGCCAGGAGTCTCCAGAACAGTTTTTGTTGTTTGGCTTTTACAGATAAAGGAAGTGGAACATTCATTAGTATCATTGATCTAGATAAAAAAAAAAATGATCAGACCATAAACCCTTAAAAAACATATTTATCCTCTTCCCAATATAATTTTAATTGTTCACAATCCATAAACATGTGTGCCCAATCAGCTTTTACATCTTTACTACAACTTCAGCAAACTAAAGAAGTCATTTTACTAAACTTAGAGATTTTATAGGGAGTAACATGCATTTTATGTATATATTTCCACATAAAAACTTTCCAGTGTAAACTTGAAAAAGTTTGACAAACGGATTTAAATAACAAAGTTTTATTCTTACCATCTATTGAGTCACTCAGTGTACTACTATCTAAAAGTTCCCGACTTTTGCATCAAAATTATCATTATTATTTATAATTAACTTGTATAACTCAGACAAGCTTCCTTTGTAGGTCAATTTACCTCTGATGATAGCATTCATATAGTCATGTAATGGGAAAATTGTGTTCAGTTCCTCTTCACTCATATTATCTATAAATGTACTTAATTTATTACTGATGGATAATATTAACAAGTTAACAGATTCATCCAACTCTAATCTTCCATTAAATATACTGGTGACTTAGCTTTTCCCTTTTCAAAGCAATCAGACCAGAATACTAATCCATTCCTTTTTAGAAAATCCATTTTAACATTATTCTTAGTTTATAATGGAACATCTTAAAAACTGTTGCAATAAAAATGCAGAAAACTCAGTATCTGATCATTTATGGAAATGTCACAGGGCTACCATTTCTGTTTTGAAATATTTTGTTAAGTGACATGTTCATTTTAAACCAGGTTAGAATGAAAGATATGTATTGTCGTGGCTTGTCAAAAATGGAGATTGTATATATTTTACAATTTAGAGGTCTGCAGTCAGATGGGTAGAATACAAAATTGCACTGGAAAGTGTTCTTATTGGATAATTAGTGAATTAGCATTTCTTGGTCCTGTTATATATTCTGTTGTTGATGTATTTAATTCTAACATTTGAAGAGTTTTTAAACATGGATGTCAGCTCACTAAAGCTTTTTAAGCCTATCTATTTTGGTTTCTTTTGGATTACTAAAACAGCTTAATGCTTCTTACAGTGCATTTGTTTTGGTTGTGCAGTGACTGAGGTTTTGTGTAACATTTTGATATAAGAAGATGGCTGAAATAATGAATCAGAAACCTAATCTGTACTATCAGCTTCATCAGCATGCATTTCAAATAGTCTCACATAACAGGAAGTCATACCACATGATTTTTGGGCATTTATTTATTTAATTATTTATTTCGACATTTGTTACCTGGGTATGTCCGACTGAGCGATAGCCCATTTTCAGTGGAAGCCTGTGGGGAAATGCACCATAAAGAAAAACAATTGAGTCAGAGGATAACAATAATATCAAGGGGTTATAAAATACAAGAAGGAAACATTTAAAGTTTAAGTGCATGACAAGAGATATCTAATATACACATTGCAGTATGGAATTTGTATCGTCTTGGTGTTAAGGTAACAGTTTCTTGAAGACACACACTATACATTACATTTCCAGACATACTCTATATATTACATTTCCTGAATATGTGTTATCCCAGGAATACCTCTTTGTGCAGGCAGCAGTACACTATAGGAATTATACTGAAAATATACGATGCGGACTACAACATTAAAAGTTATCTGTGTTTCAGTCAGAGATTTACTGAATGCATGTCTATTAAGTGTATAGCATAGCCCAATAAATAACTTTGTCTAGAAATAAGTCATACCTCTCA
The DNA here is from genome assembly GCF_019279795.1 of Protopterus annectens. Classification (NCBI taxonomy): domain Eukaryota; kingdom Metazoa; phylum Chordata; order Ceratodontiformes; family Protopteridae; genus Protopterus; species Protopterus annectens. Next base: position 210,470,078 of record NC_056727.1, on the reverse strand, counting down.
ACTGTCCAGATTGTCACAGAATGTCCAGATTTGTTACTCATATTTTTGGTCTGTTCCTTATAAAACGTTATGTTTTCTGAGAAATCACTGGGGATTGAAGTCACTAAATAATAACATACATTTCAATTTCAGACTCCAAATCCTTCAGAAAATGCATGCTAGCACAACCTGTTATTTTAGCAACTTTCTAAATTTATAAGAGCTATATTTAAAATATGTTTCTATTTTTGAGCTGTTGCCCTCCCCATTGTATTAGATTTTGTCCAGATTTATTGTGATAAGAAGTTAAGGTGTATGAGATAAGTTGCAGCACATCACTTTGTATGCCTAGTATTGTGGTTATGTTAAAGTTTAGCTGGCAAGTGTAAAGTTACTGATTGCCACACAGCATACTGTGATCTATCAGGAAGCAGGAAAAATTAAATGACTTCCAGGATACCAGGATTTTGGTAAAGTACTTCCCACTGGTAGAAGCCACACAAAATTTAAGTGCCTACCTTTAAATGACTACAGACCATGTAAGTCAAAAAGAAGACTGGTAGATATTTATGATTAATTTAACAGTGTAATTAAGCAGTATTGATTCTTGAAATTAGTATTCTAATTCTCCCAACACAGTGATTGATAAATGAAGATGCAAAGCTGTAGAAAGAAAGACAGGATATCAGCATTTCGGATTCAGATCAGGATGCAACACAACTGCCTAATGTTTTCATTGAGATAGATAATGGAGAAGAAGATAGAGATAAGAAAAGTCCCCAAATGGGCATTACTGGACTTGGAGAAAGCATATAACTAGATCCCAAAAAAGCTGATGTGGGCAGTCCTATGATGGTTCAAAGTCCAAGAAACATTGGTAGAATTAATGCAGACTATATAAAAGGACCCAAGACACAAGTACGAATAGAATTCAGACTCACAAAAGGCTCCCCATTTGGAGTGGGTGTGCATCATGATTCATTTCTGAGCCCTCTGCTGTTCATACTGGTGAAGGACTAAATTAGCAAGCAAACTGGGGGGGGGGGGTGGTAGCAGATCAGCAAAGCTGCTGTATGCAGACAATGTGGCATTACATCCAGACTCTGAACTGAGACTTCAGCAAATGATATGGAAATGGAATGCAAAACTGAAGGCACATGGGATGAAACAAAGTACAGAAAGACAGCTGTCATGACAGCAAATGGGGTAAATCAGAAGAAGCTGAAAACTGAGATAGAAGGGAAACTAGTGGAACAGGTTAACAGCTTCAAGTTTCTGGGATGTGTGGTTGAGGAGAAAGGAAGTCTGAATGAAAAGGTCAAAGCTAGAATCAGAGGGGCTGCAACTAATTTGCACCAAGTGTCAGTGGTTAGTGTGTATCAAAACAATGCCAAATAATTGGGAAATTAAGGTAGGTACAGGAACCAGGGCAGTGAAGACAGAGCAGCGAAGGGAGCTAGAAGTTATGGAGATGAAGTCTCTGAAACAGGATGAACTTTGTGGGACAGACAAAGACATTTTGACATCATAGCAAAAATTAAAGTAGCTCTAATTGCACGGAAGATCAAAGAGAAAAGATTACGGGTTGGACTTATACATAGGAAAGCAGAGGATGATTGGATAAAGAAAATTTGTAAGAGACGGGAAGAAGGCAATAGGAAATGAGGATGTCAAGCAAAGAGATGGATGGTTTGCATAAGGGAAAACCTGCAACAGTTAGGCATGACTGTTGAAGGAGGTAGGAGAGTGGCACACTGAATTGAGAGATGTGGCAACAGTAGATGAGACACCCCAACCTCATGTAGACAATTGGGAAAAGAGGTTTGTCAGTGATGAGTAATTCCCCAAAACACAAAACATTAATTTGAATTGCATAGATTGGGTAGTTGGACAGGGAATGGGCTACTGATATGGACACAGGTGAATAATACCAAATGAGAGTCAACATTTTTATTAGCTAAGAGCCTGTTTGATATAATGTCATGTATATTTAATGCTTTCATTTACTAGTACATTATTTCATTGAAAATAATGCTTGGGATTGTTTCACTTGCTTTTTACTTATAAACCTGTTATAGTTATACAAAGTCAAACTGCTGATCCCGTAGCTGTTCTTATTGATTACTTCATGACTATTAAAGCAAAACGTTTAAGCAGTGTACCTTTTACAGCTATAACAGCTTACTAAGTTCAAATCATGTAATCAGTAACTACATTATTCAGTGTGAAAAAAAGAATTTATTGTGGAAAGAAATGTGAAAAATATTAGATTATGAAGTTGATAGGGAAAGCTGTTTTTACTTCTTGAAATCAACACAAATTCAGAGAAAATATCACCAATAACATTAATAGTGGGCCGGATTTACGAAGGCTTGCATGGAGTGTAAGAACAGTGTAAGATGGCAGACAGGCAATATGTCTGCCGAGCGATTCAGCAATAGCAGGTAGGGGCGTGCATGAGAGCTTCTAAAGCTACTCTTGCACGGACAGTGTTATGGTATGCAAATTACCTCATTTGCTGCTAAAAGCTATGCAAATGAGGTCAATTTGCAATCCAGGAACCACTAACCTGTCCGTGTAAGAGTAGTGTTATCTGCAGAATTGTACTCCGTTGGTAACGGAGTACCATTCTGCAAATAGTTAAACGGAGCTATGACAGCTCCAAATAAAGGATGCATCTAGTTAAGGAAGCATGCCAATGGCCAAATATAAGGCCATTGGCATTTGCAAATGTTGTAAATCCTCAAAATCCAAAGTTTTTTCCCCGATCGCCGATGTTTAACCGCAGCGCAGCGTCGCGCAAACATGCTGCGCTTTAAATGAAATGAAAAAAAAAGTGAAAAATATCTACAAATGTGCTTTTACACTAAAAAGCTTGTCCTGCCATGCAGGTGAATGGCAGGCTGCAAACCATATGGCCACTGAGTAGTGGTTGCTAAGGGGGGGAAGCTCAGTGTGAGAGATGTAACCAAGCATTAGTAGGCAATCCTATGCAAATAAGGATAAGGATAGTGAATCCCAACTTTCCCTGGCATGTGAGCCATGTCCCTAGAGTGTATGTGTAGGAGTAGGCTAGTAGTCGAGTAGAAGATAGGTGACATCATGAGGGGGTATGTCTGAAAGACTGTAAGGTGATTGGAGCACAGTGGCATGTGTTTGCCCTGAGTTGCTCAGGATTGCAAGAGGTGTGTTTACAGTGGTAGTAGCTGAAAACAAGAAACCAAAGGCATACGCCGTGGATATATCAGAAATTTCTTGCAAACAGGCACACAGCATGTGCGCGCGTTTGCACGCTTGTAGGCGAGTGTGCGCTTGTTTGCATGCCACTGCGCCTTGTGGAAAAAGAAAGGGAAAAAGGAAGGAAAAGAAGTAGTAGGAAGTTAACCAAGGAGAACTAGCAGAGCTGCCAGGTGAAATATATCACAATCAACCAATTACACAGGCAGTCGACTAGCCCAGCCCAGCATGTTTTCTCACAAGAACTCTGCAACACTGCAGTTTAGAAAGAGTGAAAACTCAAAAAGCTTAAGGCTGACAAAATGTTAGGGGCTGCCATTGCTATTATAAACCAACATGTGCAAGGTGCTGAGGGTGGTGATGTTGTGAATGCTGTTGAGCAACCCACAGTGAGGAGACGGAGAAGAGTGTACAGACCCAGGGTAACCTACCAGGGGCTACATGAGCTGGAGATAGTGGATCACTATAGAATGGACAGAGACCTCCTGCAGCAAATTGTTGAGCCAGCCATGCCTCACACACAGAACCAACAGAGGGGAACCCATCCCAGTGGATACCAAGGTATGTGTTGGCCTACAAATACTAGCTACAGGTACCTTCCAGAGACCAACTGGTGATATGATGGGTGTTTCACAGGCATCAGCATCCAGGGTACTGCACCAGTTCCTGGATGCCATGTCATCACGTCGGTGAGCATGTATATTTCCCCAATTCCAGTGAGGCATTGGCCAGCAATATGCGTCTCTTCCACCAAATAGCAGAATACCCTGAGGTGGTGGGTGCAATAGACTGCACGCATATACACATCAGAGCACCACCCGGTGAGCGAGGTAGTGTCTACATCAACCGCAAGGGCTTCTCCTCCATCAACTGCCAGGTCGTGTGCAATGCCCAAGGCATAATAATGAATGTGTGTGCTGGCTGCCCTGGAAGCTATCATGATTCCCACATCTGGCATCTGACGCAGCTGTACCAGAGATTTGCCAATGGGGACATTCCTGACGGTCACCTAGTGGGGGATGCTAGATACGCACTGGAGCCATGGCTGATGACACCCACCAGAAATGCACACACACCCGAACAAGAACTCCATAATGAGGCACATGCACAAACAAGAAACATAACTGAGCGTGTGTTTGGGATGCTCAAGTCACAGTTCTGGTGCCTGGACACATCCGGTGGAGCCTTGCAGTACTCACCAACTACATGTACCCAAATTTTCATGGTATGTGCCATGCTACACAATATGATCCTGCGAAAACAGCTGCAGCAGGAACAGCATGGGGCAGGGCCAAACAGCCCCCCACCATTGCCAAGGCCTGCACAGACACAGCATGACTCGGAGGAGGAACAACCTGAGCCTGCCCCAGTAGGCAGAAGGAGGCGTATGCCCTGGCCTTGGCAAAGAGGCAACGCATAGCACATACACTGACTCAGTAGGAACCCTGGAAATGACACCTCCCTCTGACTCGTGCATACAATAAAAGGGATGCCTAACTTGACACTACCTGTTTCAAACATGTATAGGAAGTGTATTATGTGCATCTGACATAGACAGCCCTGCAACACCACCTGAGGCATGATTTCCCTATATTAAGCAATATAAAGCAGTGTTAAGCACACTTTTACCAGTAATTAGCATATTTAAGTACAATTGCGTGGAGCTGCGCGCCACGCAAACTAGCGCAATGTTGGGCAATGTTGGGCAAAGTCAGGCAAAGTCGGCTAAACATGCTCACACTTGCTTTACTGTACCTTAACCAGTCAGGTCTGCCCAACAGGAAAATAAAAAGCAGTGACAGGGCTCAAACTCAAGATACTGTGCACTATAGACACAGTACTGAACCACTAAGCCATGACAGCATTTCACTGGCACAGACACAGCAGGACAATTGTAGACTAACGCAAACACAAACAAATGCTGTATCATGCCCTATGAACTTCCCCCCAGGCCTATGCAGACAGATAACAGCAGGCCAGGCAGTGTGATGTGGGTTGGGTAGGCTATGAAGTCACAAACTAATAAACTTGGAATTGGAAGCTAAGTTCTGTAGTACAGTAGTATGCCTCAAGCCAGTATGATAGGCAACAGTACAGACTGAAATGGAGTACCTGACTTAGCAGTGCAGGCCTAGCAAATGTGTATAAGTGTCAGGTGAACCCCTCATCCAATGTACACCAACAGTAACAATCAGGTGTGCCCCCTGGGTAGAAATGTGCAAATAATAGCTGTCCCCCCTGTATGTAGAAATGTTGATAATTCTATGCAAAGTGACTCATGGAAGCCCTGCAGGCACAGCATGCTTCCTGTCGATGTACAACACAAAGGTGAGCCCTGAAGTAAAAAACAACTTGATTTTTCACACACATATAGTATATATGTCCATACTGGGCATGCTCACACACTTCAACAAATTTAGCAAATCCCAGTCAGCAACATACTGAAAGGACATACTGGGCATGCTCACACACTTCAATAAACGAAGCAAATGTCAGTCAACAACATACTGAAAGGTCATACTGGGCATGCTTACACACTTAGGCCATGTCTGAGTACAGCAGTGGGCCACACATATCTGGCAGTTGCAGTTCTCACCCCAGAAACATGTCACTATCCACCAATCCTGCCTTGCACACACAGTGACATGAAAACAGACCCATGCAATATATTGGACTCCTGTCATAATCAAACTATGTACTACAAGTACTGAACTCATTCAGAGAAAGTGAAAATTCAAAGAAGACCAATAAATCTCCGATCAGTATCATCAATAAACAATGAGCACTCCTAACATTATCCAATCCATATTCTGGCAAAAATATTGTCAAAGAGTCCATAGAGAACCATGAAGCTTTATTTCGCAATGTCATAAATATCAATGTAAACACATATATGTTCTGAGTCAGTGCAAACTGTAAATTAATGCATGTACATGACTGACACCGCCAACATCTTGTCAGACAGGTTCATACATATTTACCCCCCTCTCACTTACAAAAGGGCCCATTATCATACCTGGAGACTGTGAAAACCCAGAAATCACATATACAATGGTTAAACAGCACTTTTCAAACGTAAAAACACAGCGTCTATGGGATGACATGGCTTCCCTAACTGCGTCATATGTGAACTCCAAAACAAACAGACCCTGCACCTGAACAGTCCGTTGAGACTCACCCTCTGTACAGGATATGAAACTGTTGAATGCGTTACAGCAACATTTGGCACACTCCACAAGTGTTGGTGCACAAAAGACCATAGGAACTATTGTCTTATAAGCCTATTAAGCCTGATCTGCAAGGCCATGGAGTCCATCATGATGGAACTCATAAACAGAGCTATTGTGAGCCTACAAACACCCAACCCTACCAATTTCGGTTTGGTCAGGGGCAGATCATGGTTCATAAACCTGCTAGTCTTTTTTCAAGGCAGTCACCCAGGACATACATCAATAAAATGAGCTACACATGTCCCACATAGACCTTGGAAAGCCCTCTTCCAACATTCCAGACACATGTCTTATCCACAAAATCAACAACCAGTGCATAAATATGTATGTCATCTGATGGATTGCCAACTGGGGCACGGATAGATCCCACAAGGTAAGAATTGTGGTCTCCTGTTCAAGCTGGTAACAACTGCTGTCCCCCATGGCTCAGTCCTGGGACTCCTCCTGTCTGGTGTATACTTTTCAGAAATACAGTCAGACACACAAGGGCTATGTTTAGCAAAGTTTGTGGATGACTGCAAAAAAGTTGTCATAATCAATGTGTGGGACAACAGAGACATCCTTAAAAAGGGTCTCAGTCAGACATATGTGGTGTAAAAATTATGCCCTCGAGCTACAGTCATACAAATACCACATAGGTGCCAACTCCCTAAATATGGAGGTGATAATAAGGGATCTATGGACACATGTGGATAGTCATCTCTACTTCCAGAAATATATTCACAAAGTGGTTATAAAATCATGTTATGTGTTCCCACAAACTGCCATGGACTTTGTATGTAGGTCAAAGGAGGTTCCCTCTACTCATCAGTCATCAGACCCGTCAGAGAGTACCACAACACACTTGCGATGAATCTGACTAGGCACCTTCAGCAGCTGGAAAGACCGTTGAAGTACCTCAAGAAGAGGATTACTGGCCTCAAACAGTTGCTCCATGCAACCAGACTGAATTTAACTCAGTCTGTACTCTGTTGCATACTGTCTACTTGGGAGATCTCTGCCCAACAGACAGGTCCATGTCCAATGCATAACTGATGTACATGCGCTATATGACGTAAACCCAAGCTTACTATACCACATGCTCTAGGGATATCATCATCACAACATTAAATAGAACATGTTGGAGGGATACATGACTAACTCACAGACTTCCCTTGCTTTGGAACAGGCTCTCAACCGACATTAAGCCGAGACCCTCACTGACACTCTTCCAGAGGAGTCTTGATGAGTGTATGTGAAACTGAACTGTCACACCATGGATCACTTCATCAGCTCTACTACACAGAGGCCTAGGGAACTAACTCCATGGGTGGTGATAGCTGCACACTCTGGACATACTAATATATGCCTTCAGGCAGATAGCCTATCACCTACCTATGTATATATATATATATATATATATATATATATATATATATGTAGGGGGAACACAGTATAATAAGCCAAAGATGGATGGGCAGAGATGTGTATAAGAGTGTGACCATGACAGGGAGCCATCCAGGGCTATCCCACCCAGCACACATCCCAATGGCACTAAAGACATGAGGTGCACATCTCCCCCACTGTACATAACAGCCACCAGTGTCTGTAAGCATTACAGTGTATGTGGTCCATGTGCCTGCTGTACAACATGACTGTACAATGAAGTACACATCTACTATCTGTAGACATGTACCTGTCACATAGGTCCATAGGTATGTAGTAGACTATCTCGATGAAGGCATATATCAGCCTACGCAAGTTGTGCAGTTTTCACCACACCATTGGGTAGTCTCCCAAGGCTTAGTTTTAATAGTTAGTACCCTAAGCCCCTTTCTAGTGGAGCTGCTGATGTGATGCCTGGCATGAACTGTCTGTTTCCCATCCACTCATCAAGGTTCCAATTGAAGAATGTCAGCGAGGGGTTCTGTCTGATGTACATTGGGACTCTGTTCCACAGTAAGGCAAGTGTCTTGGATGGTACTGTATCCCACCAGCATATTGTATTCATCGTCCTGATGAGGTTCATATCCCTGGAATGTGTGGGGTGACTCAATGTTGTTATGTGTAGATGCAGCATGTTCAACAGTCATGTGTTGGACATGGCTCTGCATGTTAGGCAGAGTGTGCCTCTGAGTAGGCGGTACGCAATGAAGAACAGATGTTGTTTTACCAGTTGTGTTGCATAACACAACTGTTTGAGGCCAGTAATCCTCTTGGTGAGGTACCTATGTGTTCTCTACAGCTGCTGGATATGCTAAGTTGAGTACATCCAAAATGGTGCACTGTACTCAATGATGGGTCTGATGATGTAAGAGTAGAGTGCCAACACTGCCTCTTTGGATCCTGATGCAAACCCTGTGTTGATTAGGTGGGCCACATAGGATCTCCCAATCACTTTGGCAACATGGTTGTCAAAGGAAAGATGACTATCTATTTGTGTCCCCAGATCCCTTATCACCTTGTCATTTTTAAGGGGGTAACACCCATGTGGTAGTTTGTGTGTATTTTGTTTTCAACAAAGAGGATCACTATGCATTCCTCCACAGTGAGCTTGAGGTCATGATTCTGACACCACACATCTGTCTCATAGAGTACCTTCTGGAGAATATGTCTGTCTTCCAGGGAATCTATTATGGCAAACACTTTACAATTCCCAGGAAACTTAGTCAACCACAACTCTCCTGTGTTGGCATGAACATTTGAGAAGTCTATACCAAACAGGAGGGACCCCAGGACTGAACCCTGGGAGACACCAGTCATTACCGGTGTAGAGTCTAATATGTAGCCGGCAACTCGTAATGTGTGGGATCTATCTGTGAGGCAGTTTGTAATCCATCCTGTGATGTATGGATTCATGGCCAGGTTGGTAAGTTCATCTATGATACCTGACTGGGGAATGGTGTCAAAGGCCTTAGCGAGGCATAGGTAGGCTTTGTGGATCTCATTTCAATCATCTGTAGCCTGGGTAACTGTCAAAGAAATCCTCCCAGTTCAGGAGGCATGTTCTGCATTTGACCAAGCCAAACTGTGTGTGCTCAACTGTGTGAAGGTTCCCAATCTCTGTATTGTTGACTTCCATTATGATTGGCTCCATTGCCTTGAAGCACACAATTGTCAGACTCATAAAGCATGAATGCCAAGGGGTTTTTGTGGCCCCACCCCTGTGGAGTGTGAAGAACGTTGCTGTGCAACATTCTATGGGTACATATCCTGTAGAGAGCATGTAGAGAGAGGTGTAGGTATCCTTGATGAATATGGATACATCCTCACCCTATGTGCTATGATTCAGGTTCTGATGCTGGAAGGTATGGAATAAGAAGTATCCTGGTAGTGCTGGTGTGCTGTCTGGAGCCTTGAACTAGGTTACCGATACTGCACAGATATCAATATTCTCCATAATGAGAAGTGCCTCGAGTGTGTGCATCTGGAGGCTGAGACTTCTGGCAAAGAGTAGCATTTAGCTCACTTTGTGGTTATTTTTGTTGGTTACGGGGTTTGGTTTGTCCTGCGTGACCAGTGTTCCACACCTGATGTCAGCGCCTCATTGGTCCCATCTGACTATAAGCTAATCACCCTACATATCCACATTCTGGACCCACACCCCCATGAAGGAAACCATGTTAAATAATTTCTCCAAAGCCAATGTCATGCTTCTTAATACAGAAGTGCTGAATTGCAGGACACACATGCAGATGGACAATACAGTTATGACTACTTAATCCTTCACAATTGCACTTCATAAGCGCTTACATGACTGCATGCAACATGCTATCCCAAACAGAACCAAGACGCTAACCTCCAAGAAAAGGAAGCCAATCTGGTGTTCTCCTGCCATAAACAAACTGCACAACAGAAGGAAAATACTGTTGCAAAACAGGGTAAAATCCCATGAGGGGAGGAGCTCCATGGTCCACATCAGTAAGAAGATGTGATCCATGTTAAAATCCTCCAAAGCTAGTTATGAAAACAGAATCGACACTGATTCTAAAGACAACTACAAAGCATTCTATAGCTATGTCAAGAATCTCAATGGCAACACTCATATCTGCTCTGAGTTACAGCACAATGGCACTAAATATACAGACCCAACTGATATTGCCAACATCCTGGCAGATAGGATCAGTGCTAACTTTACCCCCCCTCACCCATGAATGAGCACATCTCCATAACGGAAGACTGCAAAGTTGCTGTCATCACGGATGCACAGGTATAAAACACTCTCCAAAGCCAGTAACACAGCATCCATGGGACCAGATAACATCCCAGGCTGTGGTCTACACAAACTACAAAACGAACAGGCACCACACCTACGTACCATGTTCAGTCATAGCCTCTCCTCAGGCTTTGTGCCTGCTGAATGGCGCACAGCGACAGTTATCCCACTGCCCATTAGCCTGATGAGCCTGCTGTGCAAGGCCATGGAATGTATCATCATATAACTTATAAAAAAAGACATTGGTAATCTCTAAACACTGGACCACAACCATGTTGTGATTGTAAAAGGCAGATCATGTCTCCTAAACCTGACAGACGTCATTGAAGCAGTCACTAGAACCGTAGACAAGGGTAAGGTGGTTCACACAGCCTATGTAGGTCTTGCCACGGCTTTCAACACCATCCCCCACTCTGGAATTATAGATAAACCCACTAAACTAGGTATAAATCGCTATGTCACAAGATGGGATGCCAACTGGCTAACTGACAGAATGCACACTGTGAAAGTAGCAGACTCCAAGTACGACATTAGACTAGAGACAAATGCAGTACCACAGGGTTCAGTCCTGGCTCATGTCCTGTCTGGAATCTACTTCCCTGAAGTAAACTTTAACATGGAAGGTCTGTAGCTAATGAAGTTTCCAGATGACTGCAAACTAGGAGCCATAATCAAAACTACTGAAGTTGTGGACATCCTACAAAAGGGCCTCACTGAGACAGATGCCTGGTGTCAAAGCCATGGCTTCAAGCTCAATGCCAAAAAGTGCATTGTCATCCCCTTTGGTGAAAACTCTGTAGCCATGAACTACAACATAGGCGGTAGTATACTTAACACTGAAAGTGTAATTAGAGACCTTGGGTCACAGGTGGACAGTGGATACAACTGTGATAATCACATCCCCGCAGTAGTCCGGAAATCCTTCTATGTGGCACACATCACAAAAGGTGTCTCATGCAGGATAGAAGAGGACATTGTTCCCCTCTACTCATCACTCACTAGATCCATAACAGAGTACAATGCCCCTTTTGCTATGTACCTCAGAAGAAATCAACAACAACTGGAAAGGCTGCAGACATACCTCACAAATAGCATTAGTGGCCTGAAATATATGCCATACACAGACAGTCTCAAAATGCTCCAGCTGTACTCTCTTGCATATTGCTTACTCAGAGGTGATCTCTGCCTAACATACAAAGCTATGTCAAACACAGAGCTGTTGGACATGCTCCATGTAAAACACTCACAATCCCTCGGATCTTCGGCCCCAAAACCCAGAGTGAAATACAAAAGGAAGTGGTGTATCCATTTACCCTATGGATACCCACACCTTCAGGTTAGTGGCACAGCATGAGGCTTTGGACACCATGCAAGTGCAACTAACATTGTGCAAAGCTGCTTATCAGATTGTAGCCTGCTACAGATCACCTCCCTTGTCTCAGGAACCTCACCCAGTATTCCTGAGAACAGTGGAAAATACAAATGTCCTACCAAACACCATTATATGAGGAGAGTACAACTACCAAAACACTGACTGGGAGAATTACTCGTGTACAACGTCCTTTGCCCAATGCTTCCCAGAGTTTAAAAACTCAAACGCTCTGGAACAGCTGGTTACCATGCCCACTAAAGGTGACAACATACTGGACCTGATCATCACCAACATGGGGTACCAGTGTTCCACAACAGAGAGAAACCCCTCGCTGGTAATATCAGATCATAAAGTAATCACACTGGACATCCACATCACCCCCCCCCCCACAGTCAAGGAAACCACTGTGATGAAAGTTTCTAAAGCAAACAGCACACTTCTCAAGACCAAAGTGGAAAGTTCTAAAGCACCCTTGCTATAGGATAATGCTATACAATCTGCAGAGTCATTTACAAGTGCATTCTATGAGCATCTACAGGGATGCATGTATTGAGACATGCCAAATAAAACCATGATGCACTCCTCCAAATATAGGAAACCAATCTGGTGGTTGTCGCACATAAATGAGCTATACAACAGAAGGAGGGAGCGAACACGATAGAGCAAACTTCATATAAGGAAAGGCATCACTGATCATTATTAGAAAGAAACAATGATCACACATAAAATAATCCAAGGCCAGTTTCTAAAGACAAATTGCCAAGGAATGTAAGAATAACAGCCACAAAGCCTTCGTTAGCTATACCAAACATTTAGGTGGAACTCTCAAAAATGCTGTCAGCTACTGCTAAATGGCAAAAAGATACACTGAATCAACTTACATTGCCCACATCCTGGGGGACAAGTTCAGTGCAAACCCCCCCCCCCAACACCCCCAAAAGGGCCTGTGTCCATCCCAGAAGAATGCAGAGCACCAGACTTCATGGACATGCAGGTAGAAACAGCCTTCTCCAAACCTAAGAACACAGCATCAATGGGACTGGATGGTGTCCCAGGCTACGACTTACACCAGCCCCAAAAGGAACTACACCCTCACCTACATTCACTGTCCAGACTCAACCTTACCACAGGCTATGTACCCAAGGAATGGCATACAGCAGCATCCATCCAGCTCCACAAAGGGGGTGCCACAACAGAACCAGGAAACCATTGCCCTATAGGCCTACTCAGCCTGGTCTGCAAAGCTATTGAGCAAATTATCATGGAACCCATAAACAGAGACAGTGGGGACCTCCAGACACTGGACTTTACCCAACTTGGCTTTGTTAAAGGTAGATCCTGTCTCCTAAACCTAGTTGACTTATTTGAAACAGTTACGAAGGACATAGATGGAGGTGAATGTGGTCCACACAGCCCACCTGGACCTCACTAAGGCCTTTTGACACCATTCCCCACTCTGGCATCATGGACAAGCTTACCAGCTTGAATGTTACCAGCTATGTCACAGGATGGGTGGCCAACTAGCTCACAGATCAAACACACATGCTCAGAGTTCGGGTGCCATGTCCGACTCTAAACCAGTCACAAATGGTATCCCACAGGTATTGGTCCTGGGACCCCACCTGTTCAGTAGATACTGCTCAGAGGTACAGGCAAGCATGGGAGGAGTATGGCTGAACAAGTTTGCAGATGACTAATAACTGTGGTCCATAATCGACTCCACAGCTGACACAGACATCCTACAGAAGGGTTATACACAGACAGATACCTGGTGTCAAAACAATGCCCTCAAGCAGAATGCCAAAGAATGCATAGTTATCCCCTTTGGATAAACCAAAGTGCACACAAATTACCACATAGGTGGGAATCCAGTATGTACGGAGAATGTAATTATGGCCCTGGGGACACAGGTAGACAGTAAACTATCCTTTGATGATCACATTGCCAAAGTGTCTACAAATTCCTTCTATGTAGCCCACCTAATGTCACCTAATGTAACCCACTTTGTCTAGTCTGATGATGTCACCATCCTACAAATATACCTGTGGAAAGGAGAACTCCCAGTGATGTGTATAGTGTGTTGTGTAAATGTGTACTGCTCTAGTATCATTAAGTAGTTAAGTAGGGGTTTGAATCCTGCACTTGACAACTACAACACCTTAAAAGTGGTATACTTATCTTTGTCAAGTCTGATGATGTCACCATCCTACAAATATACCTGTGGAAAGGAGAGCTCCCAGTAATGTGTATAGCACGCTGTGTAAATACATACTGCTCTAGTATCATGAGATAGTTAGGTAGGGGTTTGAATCCTGCACTTGACAACTGTATGACTGTGTGTGAGTGTGTATCTCCTTGTAGAAGAGCAACCTTTTTGGAGACCACTACAACACCTTAAAAGTGGTATACTTATCTTTGTCAAGTCTGATGATGTCACCATCCTACAAATATACCCGTGGAAAGGAGAACTCCCAGTAATGTGTATAGTGCATTGTTTAAATGCGTACTGCTGTAGTACTATAAAGTAGTTAGATAGGGGTTTGAATCCTGCACTTGACAACTGTATGAGAGTGTGTGTGTATCTCCTTGTAGAGGAGCAACCTTTTTAGAGACAACTACAACACCTTAAAAGTGGTATACTTATCTTTGTCAAGTCTGATGATGTCACCATCCTACAAATATACCTGTGGAAAGGAGAACTCCCAGTAATGTGTATAGTGCATTGTGTAAATGCGTACTGCTCTAGTATCATAAAGTAGTAAGGTAGGGGTTTGAATCCTGCACTTAGTGAGTATGTGTGTGACACAGTTGGTGACTGTGTTGTGGGTTTTGCTTTTACTACTGTATGACATATCACAATGACAACAGTATGTGCATTGCGTGTCAGGTAGCTGTGTGGCAAATTCATATAAGTACATGTGACCTCAATTATTTCAGAGGTGGGAGCCCTGCTTTCTCCATGAACACATCTGTTATCTTTGCCAGAGTATGCTGCTGCTTTCCAGACCTTAGGTCACATCTGTATGCTTGTGACAATCTCAGCCACTGCAGTGATCCCTGGCCTAGGTCATCTGTGTCACGCACACTCATTACGGTTTCTATTGAATAGTGTGAGTGAGGGTTTATGCTTGAGGTATATTTCAGACCAGTTAAAATGCAGCAAAGTCTGTCAGTGATGAATATTCATTATAGGTGTACAACAACCTTTGTGGATATGCATGCAGACCCCTTATTGCTTATGTGATTCACAGAGGGATTTCAAAATACCTTTGGAAATAGGATTACCAAAGGAGAGATGATGTAACACTTGGCTGTATGTACCCATCGGTACCTGTCAACATGTTGGGGGCTACTACCTATGTGGTACTGTGGGGATACAATGTTTTGTAAAGGTGGATGACCATGCTTTAGTTGGCTTATAGTTTTACAGCATGGGTTTGACAACAGGTATCTGTCCGTATGATACCCTTGTGGAGGATGTGTGTGTCATCTGGAGAATGCATTATAGGTCACAGTATGCATTCCCAGACATGGACGGACATATCCCTACTGTGTTTGCTTGTACCTAAGTGAACTATATGGCAATCAGGAGTGGTCCCAGGAATGGGTGCAGGTGAACACCACTGGTTACTGGCATAGTATAGTTCCTGAAGGGTACAAATGTTACTGTGTGTCCTACATCTGTCTGTCAGTTGTCAAGACATCATCTAACGATTGTTTATGGTCAGGCTGTAGAGGTTATGTATACTACCAGAATGCAAACCGATGACAGATAGTAACAGTATCACCCACAGCACAGTGTCAAACCATGTCATACACACATGTGTACCCAAGTTCCAAAATGTGTGTAGTACAATGCATACTGGGCACCAATAGAAACTATGGAGTGTTAACACTCTGTAATACAGGGCATGTCACCCTGCCCATGTGTCCACTATGCATGTACATGCAGACAGTGCACCTCCACCATGTTCACAAATGTACCCCTGCAAACCTGTGCTGCACACATCCCACACATACTGTCCACTCTCTAACACATGCTGCCAATACTACACACATCAGCCAAGTGGCACGTGGGTGGACAATACACTATTGGGATTAACACTGGTGTAAACAATACTACATTGACAATCATAGCTTTAATGCATCATGGCTGCTCAGCTACACCTTCAAGGATAACATTACACTTTACTGCTGACAACATGCTAACATTGCTATACTGCCATAAAGTCACCCTGTGCATCAGCACCATGTTAGCCTGTTCCTGCATCAATGTTACAGATGACAGGAGGTGGCACAGGTTTCATCATATGCACAGGGTGTGTTGTTGGTTTTCCAGAGGTCAACATTGAGTCATACAATCGACATGCATGTGTGTGTGTGTGTGTGTATGTGTGTGTGTGTGTGTGGGCCAAGAGTACTGGTATGGGCCAATGTTGATGTAATGTGTGTGGGTATGTGTTAGCCCTAGGTGTCTGGTTTATGTGTGTGTGTGTGTGTCTGCATGCACACAGTTCCACCATGTGGCTGCCATATACGGGGATTTGTGGGACAGCCACAGACTGTACCTGCCAGGCTTTACAGATCATCGTCTCTGGCCACAGATACGGTACCTGTGCCTGGCAGGGGTGCTACTGAGAGTATCAGGTACTGAGCCAGACTGAATACTATCCTCAGAGGTAGACATATGTACACTGGACCCAGGTCCCTGCTGGGACTGTCCAGAGCCACGTGCATGTGATTTTCTAGGACGGTCTATGGACAGCCCACCCCCAACATTTCTGGGGCTGGTACTGGCACTACAGGAGCGGCTGTGACTTGAGGGACATCCGCGACGACTTCCAGCTGCTGATGTTGCTGGCATACGTCCACGTCGACGTCTCATCCATGACCTCAGTGTAATTACAGATGGCACCTGCTAGGTCATGGATACTGTCTGTTAAAGCAGTGTTATGTGCCCTCTGAGCCCTTAGTCCCTGTCTGGTGTACCGTTCCATATGTGCCTGTGCCTCCATGACAGCCTGGAACATGCATGAGGTTGTAAGACCTGTGGCACGTCTGCCATGGGCATGATGACCAGCAGTGCTCCGACGAGAACCCCTGGACATCTGCCTATGTGGTACCATTCCAGACCTCTGGGTATGGCTGCTGTGTCCGGATGCATGTACCATAGGTACCACACTGTCCTGGCCATTGCTGACTGTAGACTGTCCCTCAGCTAAGGGCATTGGTGATGAGGAATGTATTGGCAGTATGACTCTGTGCATGGATGGGGTGGACAGCTGTGTACTGTCGATTGGTGGCCCAATGACAGACCCTGGCAAACATGCCTGTGCCTCAACACATCTATCATCATTATCACTATTTGAGCCAGTGACATCAGGTTCCCTACTGCAGTGAACCAGCCCAACCTCAGCATCTGTGAGAGGAAGACAGGAAACACGCTTTACGACCTGTACATGATGTCAGAACACATGAACAAATGCACACATGCACACATGCACACATGAACACATGCACACATGAACACATGAACACATGAACACATGAACACATGCACACATGCACACATGAACACATGAACACATGTACACATGCACACATGAACACATGCACACATGCACACATGCACACATGCACACATGCAGACATGAACACATGCACACATGCACACATACACACATGCAACATGAACACATGCACACAAATACACTCCTCACTAAAGCAGAGAGACACACACACACACACACACACACACACCACCAGCAATCCAGAACATACCCAATAGCGGTTGATGGTGGGGTACAGTATCACAAGACAAACAGTCATATCACACGTGTCAGCATGCAGGACATGTGTTGCTCAACAGCATGCAGTGCGAGTGTAGACAGTCCTTGTTAATAAGAGTATACATGGCTTTGATGCATGTGTGTTGTTGTTCAGTGATTGTCCTCACCCTGGAATGCAATGTGTACATGGACACAACATTGCTGTGCAAGTATTACAAGCTCTGCAATGTGCTGTGCACCATCACTCACAGGTATACATACCATGGCTGGATGTTTATTTGTGTGTCACATAGATATCCATTACTGATTAGAGCATCTGTGTCTTTAGCAGATAATTGTGGACACCGGTTTAGCTCATGCATGCTATGTATACACACGGGATGAGTGGTGCGTGTATACCTGATGGAATACCATTGCTCAACATAGCCATTGAACAGTAGTTATGGTGAGTGTAGAACATATTGTGGACATGTCAGTGCCAGCCATGACATGGCATGCTACAACACAACTGCAACATTAAACATCACACATACCCAATGTGTGTCATGTAACCTATACACTCAAGAGCATTACAAGACATATATGTGTCACTTTGTGCAAATGGTGATTGCTATGCATATTGTGTATAGGTGCATATGTTTGCACACACACACAACATTGAGGTGTATAGCAATGAATGCTATGTGTTGTACTGTAGTTACTGTAACTGGATGGCATGTTGCATCATGAGCCATCATCATGCAGCATCATGTGGTCACTCAAGGCTACTTATGTGTGCCAGACCTGCACCTATCATGCTGTACCTGTACCACAGTACCATGGCTACATTCACCATTTCACAGCCAGTTGTTACATGGGTTTGTAAGGTGCCCAATAGGGAGAATTGCCTAACATGAATGTGTTGCATGTTGGAGAGTGTCGCACTGCCCCATGATAGGCCTCTACCCCTCAGGTATATTATGTGTGCTGTGTGGATGACATTTGGGATACTGGAGTGTGACCTTACAGCGTGTGTCTGAATACACCATGTGTAGCATATTAACATGTACTGCGAATGACGGAGTTGTGTATGTCGTGTGCATGTGTATCGACTGCCTATCCAATGTCCACTATAGTGTAGCCACAATTGTTTGGGATGCTCTGTGTATTGCATGTGTTTGAGGCAGCCACTCACGTTACTGAGATGTGCATAGTCTCACAGCAAACATGCACAGCATGTATTATGCATAGGTGTGTTACATGTGTACATGGTCAACACCTCACCTATGACATGCACATTTTATTAGCAATATTAAATGTAGAACACACTCACCAGCATGGGTCTGCTGCCTTGCTGTCACACCAGAGGGACCTACAAGGATATGAAACAGTTTGTCAGTGGCAACAACTGTGGCATTGCTACTGTGGGTTTGCACTCTTACACTAGCACAATGGTTGACAGTCACAGGCCTACACATCATGTTCCAAATTATCAGTATTGAACAATACCAGGCTCCACATCTTCTAACTACATAGTACACATCTCATGTATGCATGATCTAACAATAGAGGTAACAGTAGTCTACAGATATGCCATTATACCTGCACGCTCCATGTGAACTTGCTGGTGGGCTCCGGCCTCCATGATGATGCATGTGTGCTGTTGTTGTTGGCCGGGAGCCCCCAGGTTCAGGAGCAGCTCCTCCACTCTGGTGAGGGGGGGATGGGTGGCAACCCCACCACCTGTGGCAAGCTGTTGCCTACGGACATCAGACACACGCTGCCAGACATGTCTAAGTAAATCACTGCAGTGATGTAGTACCTGCTCATAAGTCCGGTTATGCATGCCTATGTCATTTATCCTACGGACAACATCTTGCCACAGTGCAGTCCGCTCATGCTGGTCCTGGTTGGTTCTTGAAAATAGCAGGGTGTAATGTTGGATGAGACAGTTGGTTAGTATCTCATCCTCTGTACGGCTATAGGCAGGATTGTGATGGTGAGACATGACTCTGGAAGACAATAAATCAATATGTGTGAGCAAGTCATGTGGCACACAACATTCTACTGTACAGATATCACTGAACTGCCATAAATAACAAATTATTGTCTGTCAGAGGATACACACTTTCAATACCACATATCAGTGCTCAACCCACAACGGCCTGACAGTGCCTGACACGCTCTATATATTAAAACATTTTCTGCACAGCAACAAAGAGAAACCACTATGTAAGACTATGCAACAGTGCATGACACACTGTATGCGACACAATGCACCACCTAGCCACAGGAGGTATATATCCAGCTAATGCATAATGAAATATGTAATCCATTGCAATGATTGTAAAGTCCAGTTACAGTATTACCAGTATACCACACTAGTTGTTGACGGAAAACCCCTGCCTACAATATGTGCACATTCGTGAATATAGGAGGCATAGTGCTGTACTAGACTATACATGTTGCTAGATACCCACTTATATCCTGTAACACACATATGACCGAGGGCATGTTACAGGATACCCACACATATATCAGACATACATACAGGACACAGAGGTATGGCAACCCAGATGAGCTTTACGTGTGTACCATACAGTACTGTGTGTCAGTACTTACAAACCCTTATGCCTGAGGTATGTAATCTGTGAGAACTACAGGGAACACACAAAACAGTATTTCCAAGCAATGTGGACATACAAAATACTGTGCTGTTTAGGCCTACAGCTTCAGATAGTACTACAGTTCATACAGGGGTTTGATTCACCAGCAGTACCAATCAATGAGCATACATGTACTGCTTTATCCTCCAGTGGCACACCCCAGTTAACACAAAGGGACTATGTCAGACCCTATGCCATACTACATTTTCTGGCTAGCAATAGCATACACATCTTTTGCTGGGATCAGAGCTAGGACACATAATACCATGACAGAAACAGTTTCCCACTAAGCTATCTGACATATACACAACTGTGACACATTCACCAACACATTCACCATCACACTCAGTCTACCTCACATAGCAATTATTGCAACAAGTACATGTGGGTGTGTATTGGTTCATAGGTAGGTTATAGGCTATTGGCCCTAGGGCCTATAGAAGTCTAGCCAGATGGTACCCTGGCCTTTGACACCCAAGTAATTTAGTTTCATGTGTCCCTTTCAAGCAGAGCCACAGAGGTGATTCCTGGGGTGTATTTCCTATCTCCCATCCAATCATCAAGACTATTCATGATGAGTGCTACTGAGGAGCTTTGTTTGCTATTGATAGGTAGTTTGTTCCAGAGTATGGGATGTCTCTGAGATAGGAATCTATCCCTTCAGCATGTTCTGTCTATTGATGTGACAAGGTTTAGGTCCCTGGAGCATGTAGCTCATAGGGATAGTGATCTGTTTATGTGGAGCATGTCCAACAGCTCTGGGTTTGACATAGCTTTGTATGTTAGGCAGAGGTCACCTCTGGGTTGCCAGTATGTGACACAGTCTAGCTGTGGTTTTATGAGACGGTCTGCATAGGGCACCTGTTTGAGGACAGTATTACTCTTTGTGAGGTATGTCTGTGGCCTTTCCAGTTGCTGTAGATGTCTTGTGAGGTACATACCAGAAAGGGCATTGTACTCTATAATGCGTTTTGTGAGTGATGAGTAGAGGGGAACACTGACCTCTTTTTCCCAGGATGACACAGCTTTTGTAATGAGGTGTGCCATGTAGACAGATTACATGACTAGTGTTGCACTGTGATTATCAAGGGTGAGACTAATGTCCACCTTTGTCCCATGGTCTCTTATCACACTTTCAGTGTTAAGTCGACTACCACCTATGTGGTAGTTCATGGGTACAGAGTTTTTAGCAAAAGGGATGCGAATGAATTTCAGACATTGAGCTTGAGGCCATGGCTTTGTCACCAGGCATCTGTCACAGTAAATATGACTCTGTCTCTCCCTCTCTCTATATATATATATACATATACATATATATATATATATATATATATATATATATATATATATATGCATACATATAAACATCCATTGATGTACATATAGATATACATATAGGCACATATACAGTCCACCTTTCATGGTGGGAACATCAATTATGTGAAGTATGTGAGGTATACAGTTATGTAATGATATTGCACAGTCTTGTGCGAAATGCATTGAAGGTGTTCTCAGCCCATGTGGCTTTAGCAGGCCTCACTGGCTGCAACACTGCAAACCTAACAAATCACACCCACAGCGTTTAACCACCACATGTCATATACCAGCAAACAGCCATTGTCCACACTACTGTACAGAACACAGATGACATGGTTCAGATGTTTGACATTTAATGCTGAGCTACATATATCACAGTTATGTCCCACTGCACACAGCTACACACTGATTTGTCCATGGCAGTAGTTATGCAGGGCATCTGTGCATAGATACATACTGCTGCCATATATTGATGTTTCAAAGTATGTAGAGTAGTCTTCAAATACATTTACTACATGCCATTAAATACATATCTGTTACATACCTTTCCTTTGTATGTGTTTGTAGTTTTCAGTTTGCTGTATATTTGGCTTTATTTTATTTATTTATTTTTTATTTATTATTTGTTTTTTTTTGTTTGTTTTTTTTTTCCACTGGTGTGGGTGGGGGTGTGCATCTCTCACTCTCTCTCTCTCTCTCTCTGTCTCTCTCTCTCTCAGCATCTGCAATGGGATGATCGCTTGTGTGGCCAGCAAGTACAGCCTGCTTTTATAGGTATCTGCACATGTGCATGTGATGGCCTCTGCACCAATTGGTGGCCACCATTTGGTAATTGCATGCAGCCTGCCATGTGGTAATTGCAGTACTCACTGTCATAGCAACCCAATGCTATAAATTGCTATGTCAGGTAGGCGTAGCCCTTTCAGCTTTCCAAAGTGGGGCCTATTCTTGTTTGCTGTGGACACCGTTGTGTAAGTCAGAAGGTTGGTATACTTCTTATATCTGAAGCTAGGAGTGTTTCCAGTGATTCAAATGTTGTACTCAGACCTGAATGTTGCCACTTCCACTACACAGTTGTCAGTGTAGAATTGTATTCACCCCTACAAATGCTAACACAAGATACATGGGTGTTTGTAGTTTATTTTCTACTTATACAATTAACTGCCATACAAAAGTAGTTATTGAGATGTATTCATTTGGCACATGAACTGTTTGTGAACTGCTATACTGTGAATATTAATTTACTCACTTTTGAACAGTTTGTGCTTTTTTAATGTTGACATTAGCACAGGCTGCTCAAGAAAACTGGACAAATTTCAGTACTGAGTATGCCTACCTACATCCTTGGTAGACCCTGAACACACATGTTTATTGTACATTTGGGTAGGGGTGCAGAAGGACAGAGAGCATTATGTATTAATGTGTGAACTTTATCTTGCTGGACTTAAAGGGTTGCTGTGTACCTGTTAGTTAACCAAGGCAAGTAGTCTGTCTGCGTAGCTCCCAACTGTGGACCTATCCAGATGGTAGCCAGAGGTTAGCCTGTTATTCTTTGTCTGTGCACCACACCGGTCTTTTAAGCACTGGAACAATGGCATTGTCACAGTTGGTTGCTACCAGTACATGGCTACATCCCTTGGTATTTCACTGTTGTACTCCTACATAAGGGTATGCTTCTGGAACTCCTTCCAAAGCTATTTGCACAGTGTGTAACAGCGGAATAGCTGGTATGCCTGTGTGTTTCTGCCTCTGCCAGGCCTCTCAAACACTCAGGTACATATTTGAACAGACTCAGGGAAAAGTAGGTAGAAGTGAGGTACACCTTTACAATATTAGAGACATTAAGTTGAGACTTTGAGAGAACCAGAGCATATGGATTAATACACATTTCCTGAAGTACAAGCGGTGTCTAACTCTTACTTATTGTCATTATTCATTAAGTGTACTTCACCACCTTTCTGCCTAACATCAGTAGCTTTCAGAGGGATTCAGAGGGACACAGCTAAAACCTGTCTTAAAATCAGGGACATGCCTGAAAATTAGTCACAGTTGGGAAGTATGGCCTCTGCCTTAATCAGATATGCTAGTGTTTGTCCTGCTATGATACTGTGTGGGTGTTGTAAAGTGCTGCTGTAACATTATTTCCTGCTAGAATGGCTGGTTCTCTTTTCACAGTCATGTAATGCAATTCCACAAGAACTGCTGGTAAAGATCCACAGAACAGGATTTGTGTTATGGCATTCCTATTTGTCCTTTACATTCACTCATTCTGATGCATGATATATTGATTTCAGCACCAATTTGTTGTATGTTTACCATAGCTCAGTGGTACTTCATGCAGTGTAGTGTGTACAAGGTCCCGGGTTCGAGACTGACATAGGTATTTTATTTTGCTGCTGAGCAGAACAAGGGCCCTGACATAGAGTGACTAAGGCAGTTGTAAGCAGGTTTGCGTGGGTTTGCGCGATGCTTAGCTAAGCGCACACAAGGGCACACTCATGCAAACCCACTAACTACTGATTAAAAGTTCTTACTCCCGCTAACCCCGCGCTCATTTCTTTGAAAGAAAAGAAAATGGGGAGATAGGAAAGTGGTGAAAACGGGGTACAAATAGGGGAAGACAGTAGGGAATACAGCTCGGTATGTGCAGGACGGGTGTAGGGAAGGCCCATAGCTGCCCATTTCTTTAACAGCAACAGCTGTGCTTATGCAATAAATTTGGAGGGAAATATGGAATCTTCAACCCCTGTGAGAGGGGTGAGGACAACAAAGTATGTTGTACTGCCAATTAAATATCAGTTTATGTGTCCAGCTGACATGTGTGCAAAATGGGCAGCTATGTATGGGGCGTAATTTTTTTTTTGGTAGCAGAATGCCCTTTTTTTTTCAGGTGAGAGTGGAATGTGGGGTAGGGGAAGTAGGTATATTTGGGGATGTAGGTTGGGGAGGTAAACAGACAAGACAAACAAGATGCATACAGGGGTGGAATATGACATGTGGTGGGTGAACACCATTGATCGGGAAGGATGTTTGGAAATCGCAAGCCCATGAGCCCACAGATGGCAACAGTGGAACTGAGATCCCCACCCATGGGCAGTCACCACTGCACCTTCACAGCCCAGAGGGTGGCTGTGCTGGGGGCTGCATAGGAGGCGCAGGCTCACCTGTGAGTCATGCCACTCGTGCCTCAAGCTGGTGTAGGGGATCAGTGACAGAACACTCAATCTCTCTATACACCACAGCCCGGACCATTCGGAGGGTGATAGGTGGCCCTCCTCTGCCCATGCTTGCATGGGGGACGAGCCCCATCCCCTGCAGCACTTCCACCCGAAGGTGGCACAGGCCCAATGGAGGAGGAGGTCCCAGGCTGGGCACCGGACCTGCTGGTGCCAGGTGCCATCACCAGCTGTGGTGGGACAGGTGGGTCTGCTTGGACCTGCCTTCCCATATGTTCTATGTTTAGTAGGATTTAATGAAAATATGGGTTAGTAACAGTCAACAGCATTCCCAATTAGTTATAACAGCATGCAGAAGTGTTCCCATTAACCCAACACACCAGAGTTCCAACAGTTGAATAGCAAGCATGATACATGCATATATGGGACAACAGTGGACATTACAACAGCATGCAGGTTTAATTGATGGCAACAGGCCACCAATATTGTGATATTTAAACAGGACACATGCATCGAAATAAATGCAGATATTTATAAATCAATAGGACATATGTCCCAACAAATGTTTTGAGATTAGACATACCCATTGAGGTGTGGAATTGCATTTTTTATGCACATACAGTAGGGTGGAAAATGATAGCTCCATTAACAACTTATATAGCCTTCTAGTTTACACTACATTCCTATTGACTGCAGTTATATGTCCCCTACATGTATTATTACACTACACAATTGTCCTTAAATTGTGAAATGGGTTTTGCTAGATCTTTATATACATGGGCTGTATCTGACATACAAACTGTCCGGGATGCAGATGATACTGCTACATATTTTGTGAGTTGCTCAGACACACTACTGCTGAGATAGTACACTGACAGCTCTACTTTCATATACTTATCTAGATATGTGTAGGTGAAATTATCAATTATATGTTAACAGCTCCCTATATTTCTGCCAGCACAATGACATTTCTGGGGAACACAATACCAAGCTACTCATGTGCCAGATTAACCTGTACATGCTGGGCATGAACCAACAGTTGAGGACTGTGAATATGCTTAAAAGCTACTGGCACTCCCTTCATCCACTTTATATGGGCCTACCCAACTGTGTGTTAACAGCGCTTAATACAACAGTACTATTTATATAATGCAAGAATACAACAACATATCAAAGAAAATAACACAGACACACTCCAGGAATTATACCTTTATTAAAGACTTAAAACACTTTTCTAGAGGCTCTCTCATTTATTTTATATGACAGTACATGCAGAATAATTATTAGAGAATTATTATACCTTTATTTATTGTGTTTAAACACATTTTTCAGGCTCTCTTATTTATTTTACATAGCAGTACATGCAGAATACTTACTAACCTGCCTGGTGGTGCAGACTTAGCAGCCTATCTGCATAGGCTTGCTGATTTGCAGCACGGACACCTGCAGCTGTGAAGCAAATGAAGTGATATTGAGACATACCTATCCATAGTATACACTAGAATAGCAATTCTTACATACTTAATTCCATGGCTACTTACTCAGTAGTGGGGCATTTGGCATCCCACGGTCCTCCTGGATCCACTGGTCCAGTTGATCTGCCTTGCTTCTTCTCAGGTCTGCATGGTGGTGTCTGACCTGCTCACCAGTATGAGAGACGCCTGTGGCACTGGTGAGTTCATGAGCTAGACCGTCCCAGGCATCCGCTTTGTATTGGGTGCCCTGGTACTGGCCCCGCAGAAGTCTATCCTCATGATGGTGGACAAGGAGCCAAACCATAACTTTTGACTCCTCAATGCCCCAACGTTGCGCTCGAAAATGAGAGCCCTCTCCAGCACCGGCCATTGCTGCTTGCAGATGGGAGCTACAACCAGTTATGGATAGTATTCCCGCCTATGGAGCTTAAATATGCATCATTTCCTGCACTTATTTGTGATTGGCTAGTTTTGAAAAAATGCAGCTGAAGGTACACCTGCTTAGCAATGGGTAAACTTACATTGATATGTATGTGTGTTGAAAGTGCATACTTATGTAAAGTTGTCATGGCTTAGTGGTTCAGTACTGTGATTATGGTGCATAGTATCCCGAGTTCGAGGCCTGTCATTGCTTTTTATTTCACTACTGGCCAGACCGGCTAGGAGGTGTGGCTATGTTTTACCGACTTTGCTCGACTTTGCCCGACGTTGCTCTACACTGCTCTAAGTTGCTCTACGTTGCCCAATGTTGCTCTACGTTGCCCGACGTTGCGCTGGTTAGCACGGTGCGCAGCTACGCGCACACATGTTCTGTTTGCACTAGTTGATGTGATGTGCAGCTCCGCGCAAAGCTATTGCGCTAGTTAAAGCGCTGCTAAGCTATGAGCAATTATACTGAAATGTGCTTAATACTGGTAAACTTTGCTTAGTAGTGCTTCACTTTGCTTAAGATACTTTACTTCTGCATTCATCAGTATGCATAACAATTTCACTTTCTTGTATATATATATATATATATATATATATATATATATATATATATATATATATATATATATAAAATTTGTTCACTACTACATAGGCCATTTCAATGCTTTTTACTAAAATTTCATTGGTAAATGGAAGAAATTCTTTTCATATACGGATTTCCAATAGAAAATAAGAAGGGGAGTGGTGGGACTCGAACCGGGAATGCCTCCTCTTAGGGTGAAAGTTCTACCACTACGCTATTGCTATTTTGCTTAAATTGCATATAAGTTTCTTATTATCCTCTTCAATGTCTTACTGCTAACTGTAGCTAAGCAATGGGCATACACGTGCAAACACGCGCAAATACGGGCAGCTATATCAGGAATGCAAAAAAATAAATAAATAAAAGTTTTATATTTTATTATTGTGCTGGGGTTTAGAATGTGGGGGAGTATAGTGTTGGGTATGTACACATTTGAGCGGACTCGCTCATGTCATTTGACATTTCCCTATTGTGATACTTGCAGGGGCGTGGATTTTTGGACTGCTCGGCAGTCCGACATGCCTCCTACACTCGTGCATGTTCCGTTTTAGCCTTGGAGTTGAGGCAGCGCACCCTCATTAATATGCATGGCATGCTGCCATCTTATTCTTACACTGGCATTTCCGTGTAAGCCTCCTCTACTCTTACACGGAGGATTCGTGAATCCTGGGGAGTGTCTAAAAATTTATGTCTTTTCATAAATTACATTAGTGATACCAAGATGTTTAATAAGGAAATTAGACTTCATATAAAGAAGAATAATCAGTTATGTTTGTGTACTTTCAATACCTTTTTGTTAATATTGTCTTTTTTTGAATATTTTATTTTGGCTGTTTCCTGTCTGCACTAAACTGATCAATCTTTTATGTTGCCCAGTAATTAACTGAACTTGCCATCCCATTGTACAGCTTCCCTTCTTGTTCCACAACACAGTACTTTTAGTAGACCGCTGGACTGTGCACAGTTCAGACCAGAGGTCAGATACCATGACCCTGATTCCAAAAAACGTGCTGTCAATGTAAGTGACCACTTACACTGACAGCAGGTATTTTAGAATCTGGTGCCTGTAGTAAACCAGTTTATAGATAGGTCTTACACCAAAATAAGTTACTTATACTGGGAGCAGGTCTTTCAGGATCAGAGCATGCTTACACTGAGAGTAATTTTTTTGGAATCTGGCCCTATAAGTCCAATTGCTTTGAACATCTGTTGAATTTCATAGTTGCATATTGTGGACCTCTATACAGACAACTACATCAGGTTGTCCATGTCTCAGAAACCCAAATTTAAACAACAGCGATACTACCTATACTTACTGAAACCTGTAACTTCATGAACTCTGACCTCATCAAGGAGTATACAGAACACATGAGATAGTATCGCTAAACTAAAACAAATCTGTTCCAGCTGTATTGATAGCCTTCGCGGATGTGTTGTTAATGAGTAAAAAGTTAGCTCTTCTCTTGTATTATTGTTATTATAGACATTGCACATAGTGCTGTCTCTTACTACTTGTTCTGTCAATGTCACCTTTCCTGACCAGTACTGCAGATTGTGTGCTCGTTATTTGTAAGTGACAGGTTCTAAATGTGGCCCATATATTCTTACTAATGTAGCTTTCCTTAGCTGATCAGATATTATTACTTTTTCTACTTTGAAGATCTGACTTTGTGAACTGATTGTTTATCTCTCAAATAAACAAACAGTATGAGTGCATGCCTTCTTTTTAGTTGACTGTTGTTCTGACCTACATTTCATGTTTGCAACTTGAGGCAGTCTTAGCTCTGACTCACTTTGTGGTCACATTTAGAAGAGTTTCAACTTCCCTTTGATTATGGCAACTGTGAAATTATTGAATTCGCTTTTAGGTCTTATCCTGTGGTTGTTCTAGTAGCTATAACTGACTTACCATATCTGTAATACACATTTCATTGAATGATTTGTTCACATTTAAGTCCTAGTTTTGCAGTCTGAGCATATTCTTTTCAATTTTGGTGGTGCCTTGTACAGAGACTTCTTAAATATATTTGTCTTAAATGTATTCTACCATGCTCTATGGCCTGTTTGCACAAATACAGTTTTCCCATAACACACAATATTTATTTTCTAGCCAGCTAAGTGAATTCATAGACCCTTTTCATCTATATCTCAGCAGGCAATTGGAAGAGTAACTGCAATGTATACTTAGTACAGTCAAAAAAAATCATATGTTTTGGACAAGGTGGTGAAAAGTAGAGTACATGCAAACTACACGGACAGGAAATGGAGATCAGGAATGGACACTCTGGTGCATCTTGCAAATGAACCATGGCACTCACATCCATATGCTGTGGCATGTGAGTCTCCTTCCATTTGAGCATATCTCCTCTATTATTCTATAAAAATATCAATAAGCAGGTTATCTTCCTTCCTGCAGCATCACTGCACTACTATGCATGTTTATGGCATCTGCTTGCAATGTGACTCATTTATTCACATAAAATATTTCAGTGTGGATACGTCATCTACTTTTTAGGCATTTCAGAGCTGTATTCTTACACTGTACCCTAACACCATGCTAAATTTTGTTCCAGTAATTTCCCCAAAAGCAAACTCGATTCTATAAGGTATGAAATAACCTTAGAAAGATACTGTATCATTCCTAAAAATCTCATGAGACCTTATGATTGCTGACGTGGTGACATCTTCACTATTACTCTCACTTTCTCTGTATCTGGTTTTAATTCTTTAATGATAAACATATTCCATACATCTCAGCTTTGTAACTCTAATTTTACAGTTAATCACTGAGTTGGAAGTCTTTCTGTCTAAACCTTTTAATTAACTCATTCAATTGATTTAGCCCTGTGTTAGTATATTATCAGTTACATCAAATATCTAATATTTTCCTTCAACGATTTGTACAACAGACGTCTGAAATTCTTCAGATACTTGTCTTTGAAACTGGTATTTTCCATCAAGTGAATTAAACTTACATCAAATCTTGTCAAAATACCTGATTTCTATTATGCGTATACAAATGTTTCGTTTCCTGGTTTAACTGTCAGTACTACAATCATAGAAGCAAAGTAACCCTCTCCTTTCATAACTTTAAGTTTAACTCTTGGAGATCTATACAAGTATGAATTTATTTTGTTTTCACTATAGCAATCATGCTACTGACCTGTATTGCAGTGTTTATTGCTAAATGGCATGCATCTGTTACATGTAGTTTAGTGATTTCTCATTTCTAGCTCACAATATTGATGGGACTTTCTTTGTTGCTTGCAGTAAAAACTGCAGTGTAGAATATGTCCAAATTAATTAAACTCCTGGTATCTAACCCAAGCCAGTAAAACTTCAAACTCAAATTATCAGACTGAACATTTTTGTGACATACCTTAACTCTATGTTCATGTTTTAACTTCATTTCACTTATGTAAAGTTGCTGACTAGTCAGACAACCTGGTATGGATAGTGTTCCATATTTATCAACTATTTAGAATAAAACATTTATTTCTTATTCTTATATTTAGACGCAAGTACTTTCTAACATTTCAGTTTTCTCTGATATCCAAAGAAAGAAACTGTTTCACACAATGATTGATTCAGTTTGCTCTCTTTCTGATCCAGCTATTTGAAGTCTGCACAAGCATAACATTATATACTGCTTAATTGTGTAGTATAAACTTCATGTTTATTTATTAAATCTGATTTTTTTCTCACAGATTACTAACTCACTTTTAATACTAATTACTTTTCTATGCTCTTACATTGCACATAATTCATGCTCATTAAATTCCCAGTACAGATCATAGCTCATTTTCTTTGCTCTGTTGTAACTCATCAACATTTTAATAGTAAATTAATTTCTTTCCTCTATGCACACTTAGTAAACTGATGCATTCTCCCACATTTGTTTTACTGAACTGATTAATAGCAAGGCACTTCTTTTAATCATGCTTATAGCCCCATCTGCTGCATGAGGCTTTTTTCAAAATATTTAACTAATCTCTCATTCTTGACAGTGATTTCATGACTCTGTGACTCATTTTTTTATGTTTTACAAGCCATTCTATATCCATCAGTGGACTGTGCACACATCAGTCACTTTTCTTAATGTTCAATGTACACACTCGGTAATCAGGTCCTTGTCTAATTATTATTTTTGTCTCTCAGTAATGACAAATCATTCAACTCACCAGTTGCACAGTTTTTGAGTTGATTCTTTAATTCAGTAACATAAGCATCAATGGACTCTGTAGGACCTTGTGTCTTTGAAAAGAACTGCAAATAAATGATGGATTCTTTCTTGGCTCACAATTGCTGTGAACATTCTGTCTCATCACTGCTGTGCTCTTTTTTTTCCCCTTAAAGTTAATTTGACTGAGGTTATGCTCACAGTCAGGAAGAAATCAAAGGTCTCAGGATTCATGAATGTCTACACTAAGTGAACACTAAACAGACAACACAAGCATAACTCACACCTTCCTCCTAACTTTAGTTTTCCTATTGATTTTCTTGCATCCTTAAATATCAGGGGGAATTCATACAGGTTAACTTAAAGTGCAGACTACGTCTACATTTAGTGTAACCTTTCTGACTGGCTAGAACCCACAAGCAATATGGTAGGAATGTTTTTGAATACAGAATGTGTACACTTAGAGTGCACTTAGTATACACTTAGTATAGATGTTAATGCATCTAGTCTCTTTCAGTTCTTAGACAAATTATCCTGAAAACAGAGAGCTCCAGGTGGCTGCAGTTTAAACTTTCCTCAGAGAAAAGATGAAATGTCTTATTTGCAAATACTTCTACACAATATATTCTTTTGTGGTGGATGCAAAAATGTCATTTTTGCTTCCTGTACACGGTGCCTATGATTTGCATTTGATTTCTTTTCTTTTGACACCATGCAACATGTGGTGAATAAGGATGCCTGACATAATAAGACAGTTTCATCAGCTTGTATTTCGGACTGTGCCACATAACTGGAATTCATATGGTATGATTACTAATTATATTAGCAATTTCTTAAAGACATATTCTGTAAATTGTGGTATTTTTACTTGCAGTGGACAATAGTGGAAGAGATGTCTAAATGGATCATATGTCTGGATAATGTAATGCAAGCAGTGACAGAATGGAACATGTTTTATTTTTCTCTTTAAGAATATAGTTTGGATATCAAAAACTTTTCAGTGGTGAATTTAGGGAATTATGCTGTCTCTATCTTTGCTGCATTTGATATTGGAATCTACCCTGTTGGGGCTGATTTCAGTAGATCACAGGGAAACCTAATATAATTTATAACACTTTTGAATACGGAAGGTTAAATCTACTTCACCAGGTGGTGCACTTTTTTTCACATAAGGTTGGAAAGTTGCGGTATACAGAATAATTGGAGTACTGGTGTCCAAATGGAAAGAAGTGATGGAAAAATTAAATTGAAGTGCTGGGTAGTGTTTGGAAGACTGGCTGAGGGAATAGCATCCTGCGTGTGCACTCTGAGACCAATCAGTATCTTTACATAATTATATAATGTGGGAAAGTTGTAATGGAAATTGTTAGAGTCAGAAAGTAGTGAGGGATACAGCTTGCTGCATATGCTGAAAGGTGAAGCAAAAGAGGCTGATCTTTTTTGGGGGGGTATGTCATATCACTTTATTTGTCAAAGAGATACTCAGATATAACTCAAGTGAGGAATGTCTGTGGGTGTATACCCCACGTTACTGAGTGGACAAAACTATGATATACATTCCCTTAAACGTTATTAGTTTTGTAGTCCTTTGGGTAGGTGGGGCATGCACACAGTTACAACTGGCTATATATTGTTTTGGGTGATTATTCATTTGCTAAATCTACATGGAATGGTAAGACTTTTGAAATGATTTGCTTGGTTAGTCTATAGTAAATTTGGAACTATCGAATAACTAGGATATTACTGTTTTCCTGCATTTTTGTACTGTTTTATAATGTTTTAACTGTATTTTCCTTGCTAGATAATGTTTGATTACTGTAATTGCATTTTTATTGAATTACTTAATTGTAAACAACAATTGGCAACAAGTATTGTTTAAACTGTGAGCATTGCTGAACTGCTGAAATTTGAAGTATGTATTTGTTTAACAATTACTTTCTCGTTACTAATGAAGTCTTGTACATAAAGTCTAAAATATCTTATCTAATGCTTGTAACATTTTTTTTGTATAAACTGTGAAGATTCCTGAACTGTTTAAAATTTGTAGTATTTAACTGTATAACAACTAGTACATGTATGTTAGTAGTCTAGTAATCTCTTGGAGCTTATCTCCCCGGGACTCTACTGAAAATGGACATAAATCCAGTTAGACTATCCCGGTCAACAAATGTAAAATAAATAAAATAAATAAATAACTAAACTACTTTTTCATACTGAGAATTGCATTTTCTGTTTGTGAGTGTTCTGTCTGTGCTTTTCTGTGCATTTTTCTATGAGATTTCTGTGTTCTAGTCAGGTAGCATAGTCTGGATAGAGGCCTGCTGTTATCCAGGCCTGGTTGTTTTGCTTGTTGAGTTTCCGGTGTTTCTGACAGCCATCTTCTGCTGGTAGTGTCTTATCTTCACTATTAGTGAGAGTAACAGGGTTGCCTGACCTTCTCTAACATGAGTGATTGGTTGAAAGAGCAGGGTCTAGCAGGATTGGGTAGTAATTCAAGCTTCTAGATTCTTCCATCTTTTCTGGTATTTAAACCCTGTGTCTGCAGGGGGCTGTGCTTGTTTTTACCAGGCTGAGGAGTGGTGATTCATCACTGTGACAAAGCAGAAATTCCCTGAGGCTCCAAGAGCAGAAAAAGTTTTTTCTTACATTTATTTCATTGAATTGCACTTCTTAATGGGGCAAACTCGAAGGACCTTTTAGAAAAAGGTTTTCCACCTTAGAGTACAAAATTTCTCGGATGAAAAAATGTGGTACATGTAGTGCCTGCAAATTTATCAACGATGGACCGAATATTTATATAAGTAACTACGAAAGATCATTGAAATGTCCAGGACACTGTAGCTGTAATACTGATATGGTTGTTTACATAGCTACGTGCTTATCCTGTCCCACATTTTACGTGGGGAAGACTACACGTAAATTGAGGTTACAAGTCCTGGAACATAGTAGGGACATCAAAAAGAAAATAATTGTCTATTGCATTATTTATTCACAGTAAGGAATGTGTAAATTTAAAAAATATATATTTTTTGTAATAGATAGGATTCCTAAGAATGATGCTGGTGGGGATGGTAAAACATTACTGGAAATTAGGGATTGTTTATAGCAGTTATGCCTGGATGCAGCTAAATTACCAGGCATTAATGATGAAATTTCTATCTCCAGTTATTTAAAATACAAGTCACGTTTTATATGATAGTACATAATATAAGTAAGCTTATAGGTTCATAGGTTCATAGGTTCATACTAGGCTATCTGCCCAAGGGCATTTATAAGCCTAGCCCATAGTTATGTGGCTTTCGCCACCCCTTTAGTTTGAATAAAAACTATGCCTATCATTTTGCTGTGCCTCTGTCAAGCAGTGACGCTGAAGTAATCCCTGGGGTATATCTGCAATCTCCCATCCATTGGTCAAGATTCCTCTTGAACAAGACCAGAGAGGTGCTCTGCCTCACATGTACCGGGATTTTGTTCCACAGCATAGGGAGTCTCTGGGTGATGAATCTGTCCCTCCAGCACGTTCTATTTATAACCGTGTCAAGGTTTAAGTCTCCGCCCTTGTGGTTCTGAGGGATCTAGATTTTTGAGGTGAAGCATATTCATCAAATCTGGGTTTGACATGGCCTTATATGTCAGGCACAGGTCACCTCTGAGCAAGCGGTATGAGACTGAATAGAGCTGGAGTTCTTTCAGTCGGGCAGCATAAGACATATTTTGAGACCCTTTATCCTTTTGGTGAGGAACTTTTGGGGCCTTTCAAGCTGCAGCAGGTGTCTGGTCAGATACATTCGAACGGGCATTGTACTCAATCATAGGTCTAATAAGTGATGAGTACAGGGGACGATGACCTCCTTGATCTAGATGTGAATCCCTTCATGATCAGGTGGGTGATATAGAAGGTTTTCCTAACTACTTTAGCAACATGAGTGTCAAGCGAAGGCTACTGTCAACCTGGGTCCCCAGATCTCTGATGACTTTTTCTGTGCTCAGTGGATTGCCACCTATATGGTAGCTAGGGGTAGCCTTGTTTTTCCCAAAGGGTATGACTATGCATTTTTGGCGTTTAACTTCAGGCCATGGCTCTGGCACCAGTTATCCATTTCTGTGAGGCCCTTCTGGAGGATATCTGTGTCAGATGTGTTTTCGACTATGGCCCAGTTTGCAGTCATCTGCAAACTTTGTCAGCCATAACCCTCCTGTGTTTGCTTGTACTTCAGAAAAGTAGATGCCGAACAAGAGTGGACCCAGGACTGAGCCCTGTGGGACACCACTTGTGACAGGCTTTGAGTCTGACATGGCTCCAGCAACTCTGACCCTGTGGGTTCTGTCACTTAGCCAGTTTGCAACCCATCTTGTGATGTATGGGTTTACATTCAAGCTGATGAGTTTTTCGATGATACCTGAGTGGGGTATTGTGTCAAGGCCTTTGCCAGGTCGAGGTAGGCTGTATGGACTGCCTTTCCTCATCAATGGCCTTGGTGACTGTCTCGAAAAAGTCAACCAAGTTTAAGAGGCAGGATCTGCCTTTGACAAAGCCAAACTGAGTTGGATCCAAAGTCTGCAAGTTCCCTATGTCTTTATTTATGAGTTCCATTATGATCCTCTCCATGGCTTTGCAGATAAGGCTTGTCAAGCTAATGGGGCGGTAATTTCCAGGGTCTGTGGAGGCACCGCCTTATGAAGTGGGACCACAGTCGCCAGGCGCCACTCCTTGGGTACGTATCCTGAGGGGAGGCTAAGATTACACAGCTGTCCTAACTGTGGGTTTAATTCCTCATTGCGTTCATGAAGCACACAGCCGGGGACACCATCCGGTCCCATGGATGCTGTGTTTTTTGCCTTAGTGAGGGCAGTTTTCACCTGGGCATTGGAGATGTTTGTGGGGCTACAATCCTCTGGAATAGATATCTCTCCTTTTGGGGAGGGGGAGAAGTTTGCACTGAACCTGTCAGCCAGTATGTTGGCAATGTGTGTAGGTTCAGTAATTTTCACATCATTTTGAACTAATTCTGAGCATATCTGGGAGTTTCCTCCTAGGTTTCTAACATAGCTAAAGAAGGCCTTATGATTCTCTTTAGAGTCCTTGGCGATTTTTCTCTCAAAATTTGCCTTGGATGATTTTATGAGAGCTCTTAGTTTTTACTTATAATGATCAAAGGTGTCTTACCTTTCAAGGATTTTGCTCTATCTTGTAGTAGCTTCCTCCTTTTGTTGTAGAGCTTGTTTATGGCTGGGGTCCACCAGACTGGACGCTTGCCTTTGGTACAGAGAGTCTTAGTTTTGTTTGGGATTGCCTGATCCATGCAGTCCTGTAGGTGCTGGTAGAAGGCATTTGTAAGTGATTCAGCGGTTTGAGTAATGTTTACCACTGGCTCAGGGGCCTTAAAGGAGACCACACTAGTTTTAGAAGTGTGAAATCGGCTTTTGAGAAGTTTTTCACTGTGGTCTTTTTGTTTCAGGTGGGGGCGGGATGAGGACCTCCAGCGAGATTAGTTTATGATCTGATCTCACCAGTGAGGGGTATACTTCGGTGTTGAACATTTTGATCCCATGTTCGTGATGATGAGATCAAGTATGTTTTCTCCTCTTGTGGGGATGGTGACTAGTTGTTCCATGGCATTTGAGTTTATGAACTCCAGGAATCTTTGGGTTAGAGTGTTCGGGCTTGAGTAGTGTTCCCAGTCTATATTAGGGTAGTTAAAGTCACCTAGTATGATGGTGTTTGGAGATACATTTATCCCTCCAATGTTTTCAGGAAGGCCATGTGAGGTTCCTGAGTTTGAGAGGGTGGCCTGTAACATGCTACAAATTGCAGAGCAGTCTTGCCTATGGTTAATTGCACCTGGATGGTCTCCGATGCATCATGCGTTGCCACCAACCTTGAGGTGTGGGTGTCCTTTATGAATATGGACACCCTCCTTTCTTGGTGTTGTCCGGATTTTGGGGCCGAACGCATGATATGAGGTGAAACCTGTTAGTGCTGGGGTGCTCTCAGGAGCCTTGAACCAGGCTTCTGTCACAGCACAGACATCGATGTTCTCCATATTGAGAAGGGCCTCGAGTGTGCATCTTGAGATTGAGACTTCTGGCATTGAGCAGCATTACCCTTAGTTTTTTCCTTTTGGTGTTCTAGGGTGGTAGGTTTAGAATTTGAGCCTTGCCTAAAAAGGCACTATGGGGTGGCAAGAGCCTTGCCAATATCCGGAAGCCCAGGGTGACAGGTGCAAGCCGTCCCTTGCGAAGCAGCGTGGCTTGTCCAGCATGTCATCCCAGGCAGACAGACATTGGATCCCCTTTGAATGACACCAGAATTTAAGCCAATTATTAAAGCTGATCATCTTATCACTGTATTGTGGCATCATTCTAGGTGAAGGTAGGATACTGCTCAAGGTCAGGGTCATACCTGCCTGGGCTACATAATCAGAGAGCTCCTCGATGTCCCTTTTCATGTAGTCCAAGGAGGTACGTCTCAGGTCGTTGACACCAGCGTGGACAATGACTGAGTCGCACTTGTACCTGCTGTTGAGAGACCTGAGTGCTTGCGTTATGTGGCGGATTCTAGCGCCTGACAGGCAGCTTACTGTGACCTTCTCTTTACTCAGTCTGGTGAGCGGGGCGTCAGTGTGTCTGACTATGGAATCACCAATGACAAGTGTGTCTGGCATTTTGTTTGGCCTTAAGGGCTGTGACTGTTTGACACTCTGACTGTGTGGTCTATGTGTTGCATGTGTTGGGTCGTGAGGTGGTAGTTGTTTGGGTGTCTGCTTTGGTGGCCTCTGCTGTTTTGGTAAATTTTTGATCAGAGCCTCCGAGTATGTCTTTGTGTGAGTATGTGTATGATTTGAAGTTGTGATGGTACCATGTGTGACTGGGTATGTATTGTGTGTGGTTACCTTCTCCTCCTGTCTGGTCTTGCCAGTCCTATGTTGAGAGAGCTCAGCCTCCAGTTTGGCCGTATAGTTGCATCTCTCGCATGTATTTGTGTTTTGTGGGAGAAGGAGAGGATTGTCTGTGTACATGAGGCAGTTGTAACATTGCCTCAATATTCCCAGGTTCACCAGTTGAGCTGGAGAGGACACTAGCAACTGATCCTCGACATACTAGAAGTAGTAGATAAAGAGACTTTCAAAGGACTCGGGGAAGTGGGTTTTAGGCTGGTGGTGGGGTTTTTTCAAACCTGGCCCAATTTTTGGGCTAAAATTTAAAACCCAAGAAAGGCCCCCCGGCTTTCCCCTTAAGGAAACTTCCCCCCTTTGGCAATGTCAGTGGCTAAAAAAGGGGTGCCTTGTGGCTCTCTTTGAAAAGGGGAAAACGGGAATTTTTTTTTTTAAAAGGAAAGGAAAAAAGGGAAAAAATGTAAAATGTAAAAATGGGGATTTGTGTTACCTCCTTTGCCTTTTTAAAATTAAAGTGCTCAGTTTGCAAAAATCACTTAAAGAAAGGTGGGAAAAGAGGTGTTTTAAAAAACAGGGGGAAAGAAAAAATTTTATATTTGGGGGTCATTTTTTTTTAGTTTTGGGGACATTTGCACCACCACAATTTTGGGATTTGGTAAAGCTAAAACCGGAGGGTTTTTTAAAGCGGGGGAAAACTAAATTTGGCCCCAAAAGCCAAGGACTTTTTTTTTGGCAAAACTTCCCCAAATGGAAAAAAGGGTCTACTTACCCCCAGGTAAGAAAAAAATTTTCCCCCCCCTTTAAAAGGCTGGATCAGTAACAGGAATAAAAAAAGAGGGAAGAATTAAATGGCATTAGTTTAAGGGGGAAAACGGTTTTTTTTTTTAACAGGAAAAAAAAACAGCGTAAATGTTAAAGCAAAGGCTAGGATTTTGGGGTTTGCCAAGAAAAAATTTTGCAACAATTTTTTAAATCAAAAACGGGAAAAGCGTCACTTAAATCAGAAAAAAGGGAAATCTCCTTTTAAATAACATGGGAAAGACAAAAAACAACGGGAAAGACTTTTTATTTCCTCTTTTGGTCATTAGGACCAGGGGTTTGTATTGGAAAAGGGGGCCTTTGCTTTTTTATGGGGGGGCAAAAGGATAGGTTCCCCAAAAACCAATGGCACATTTTCTAAATTCAAAACGGAAAAAGGCGATCTTATCCCATTAAGAAAAAAAAACCCCCCTTTTAATAAAAATGGAAGAACAAACTAAAAAAAACCCCCAATAGCCTCTGCTGGACACTCTAGCAAAGGCGGAAAACAAGGATTTTGTTTTATTAAAAAAAGGCGAAAAAAGCTAAAATTTGAAATCAAGGACTTTAGTTTCCCTGAAACTTTAAACAATTGAACAAAGTGCTCAGTGTTAAAAAATCCAAATGGAAAAACAGGGAAATCTCCTCAAAAACATGGGAAAGACAAAAACAACGGGAAAGACTTTTTATTTCCTCTTTTGGTCATTGCAGGACCAGGGGATTTGTATTGGAAAAGGGGAAAAGGGTTTTGTTTTTTATGCAGGGGCAAAAGGACTAAATGGCCCAAAAACCAATGGCACATTTTCTAAATTCAAAACGGAAAAAACCCATCTTATCCCATTAAGAAAAAAAAATTCCCCCTTAATAAAAATGGAAGAACAAACTAAAAAAAAGCCCTAGCCTCTGCTGGACACTCTAGCAAAGGCGGAAAACAAGGATTTTGTTTTTTAAAGCAAAAAAAAAAAAAGACAGAAATGCAAAAAAACGGCAAGGGGACATTTAGTTGGCAAATTACCAAAAAAAAAAATGTTTTTTAAAAAAAAAAAATTTAAAAGCAAAGAAATTTTTAAAAAGCAAAAGAAAACGGGACCTAACAAAAGGGCCAAATTTAAACTACACCCAGAAAAGGGGAAACAGTTTGGAAAATCGAGAAAAGAAAAAAAAACCCAAATAAATAAGGAAATATACAAAAATGTTAGCCGGGATTTGCAAAAAATTATAAGCAAATTAAAATGAACCAAAGAAACCAAACAGGAAAGTTATAAAACCCCCAAGCAAAAACTTAAAGGAAAGTCATTTAAAACTTGCGGCTTAAAACCACCCAAAAACAGACTGTCTGAGTCCCCCCAAATTTTTAAAAACCCCAAAAAAAGGGTATACTTAAAAGTTTATGCCATTGAAGGGAAAAAAAACTAGTCGTTTATTAAAATGCCCAGAAGCCCCAGGTTTTTTTTCAGCCCCCCAAGAATTCCTTTAAAGGAATAGAAAAACCCAAAAAAAAACCCAAAAATTTTAAACGACAAATCTAGTCAGTAATTTTTAAAAACCCCAAAAAAATGGGTTATTAAACAGACCAGGTTATGCAAAAATCTGTAAAAACCCACAAAAAATGTTACCAAGAAACCAAAAAGGTTTTAAATTTTCAAAACCCCCAATAAAACATTTAAAAGGGAACAGTTTAAAAACATGCAGGTTTAGAAAAAAAAGAAGCAAATAATCTGAGAAATCACCCCAATTTCCCCAAAAAAAAATGAAGGAAAAACAAATCGTTTGAGTTGTTAGCGAAAACTTAGCGTTATTAAAAGAAAAGAGTGAACCAACACATTTTTTTAAAGTTTAAAAAAAACCCCCCAACAATTTAAACAAAGGTTTCAGTGCAAACAACTGTGCAAGCTTCCCCCAAAAGCATTTTCAGACGACTAAAAAGCCCAAAGATAACAACCCTAAAATGAAAAATATCAAAACAGAGATTTTTCAGACAAAAAGCAGAATCTATTAAAAATTCCCAGAGTGAACCCACATTTTAAAGTTTAGAAAAAAGCAAAACATTAAAAATTTATATTTAAAACTAGGCAAGTTCAGAAAAAAGAATTTAAAAAAGGACTGAGTGCCCCAATTAAACCCCACAAAAAAAAGGGAAAAATTAAATCACAGCCAGGATGGAGAAAAATTCAACAGAATTTATTTAAAATGATTACCAGAGATGTAACCAACACAGGTTTTAAAGTTATCAGAAAACCCCCCAAGCTAATTAACACTTAAAGGAATTTCAGTGCAGTTTAACAACTAGTGCAGAGCTTCAGACACACACACAAGACAGTTTCTACAGAGCTAGATCTGAGAAATCAGTCCCAAAGTTATAACAACCACAATAAAATGAAGGAAATATACTTAAATCAGCTTATGTCCAGTTGATGTATGCAGACAAATCTCAGTAGCAGCAACTCTACTTAAAATGATTACCAGAGATGTAACCAACACAGGTTTTAAAGTTATCAGAAAACTCCCCAAGCTAATTAACACTTAAAGGAATTTCAGTGCAGTTTAACAACTAGTGCAGAGCTTCAGACACACACACAAGACAGTTTCTACAGAGCTAGATCTGAGAAATCAGTCCCAAAGTTATAACAACCACAATAAAATGAAGGAAATATACTTAAATCAGCTTATGTCCAGTTGATGTATGCAGACAAATCTCAGTAGCAGCAACTCTACTTAAAATGATTACCAGAGATGTAACCAACACAGGTTTTAAAGTTATCAGAAAACCACCCAAGCTAATTAACACTTAAAGGAATTTCAGTGCAGTTTAACAACTAGTGCAGAGCTTCAGACACACACACAAGACAGTTTCAACAGAGCTAGATCTGAGAAATCAGTCCCCAAGTTATAACAACCACAATAAAATGAAGGAAATATACTTAAATCAGCTTATGTCCAGTTGATGTATGCAGACAAATCTCAGTAGCAGCAACTCTACTTAAAATGATTACCAGAGATGTAACCAACACAGGTTTTAAAGTTATCAGAAAACCCCCAAGCTAATTAACACTTAAAGGAATTTCAGTGCAGTTTAACAACTAGTGCAGAGCTTCAGACACACACACAAGACAGTTTCAACAGAGCTAGATCTGAGAAATCAGTCCCAAAGTTATAACAACCACAATAAAATGAAGGAAATATACTTAAATCAGCTTATGTCCAGTTGATGTATGCAGACAAATCTCAGTAGCAGCAACTCTACTTAAAATGATTACCAGAGATGTAACCAACACAGGTTTTAAAGTTATCAGAAAACCCCCCAAGCTAATTAACACTTAAAGGAATTTCAGTGCAGTTTAACAACTAGTGCAGAGCTTCAGACACACACACAAGACAGTTTCTACAGAGCTAGATCTGAGAAATCAGTCCCCAAGTTATAACAACCACAATAAAATGAAGGAAATATACTTAAATCAGCTTATGTCCAGTTGATGTATGCAGACAAATCTCAGTAGCAGCAACTCTACTTAAAATGATTACCAGAGATGTAACCAACACAGGTTTTAAAGTTATCAGAAAACCCCAAGCTAATTAACACTTAAAGGAATTTCAGTGCAGTTTAACAACTAGTGCAGAGCTTCAGACACACACACAAGACAGTTTCAACAGAGCTAGATCTGAGAAATCAGTCCCAAGTTATAACAACCACAATAAAATGAAGGAAATATACTTAAATCAGCTTATGTCCAGTTGATGTATGCAGACAAATCTCAGTAGCAGCAACTCTACTTAAAATGATTACCAGAGATGTAACCAACACAGGTTTTAAAGTTATCAGAAAACCCCCCAAGCTAATTAACACTTAAAGGAATTTCAGTGCAGTTTAACAACTAGTGCAGAGCTTCAGACACACACACAAGACAGTTTCAACAGAGCTAGATCTGAGAAATCAGTCCCAAAGTTATAACAACCACAATAAAATGAAGGAAATATACTTAAATCAGCTTATGTCCAGTTGATGTATGCAGACAAATCTCAGTAGCAGCAACTCTACTTAAAATGATTACCAGAGATGTAACCAACACAGGTTTTAAAGTTATCAGAAAACCCCCAAGCTAATTAACACTTAAAGGAATTTCAGTGCAGTTTAACAACTAGTGCAGAGCTTCAGACACACACACAAGACAGTTTCTACAGAGCTAGATCTGAGAAATCAGTCCCCAAGTTATAACAACCACAATAAAATGAAGGAAATATACTTAAATCAGCTTATGTCCAGTTGATGTATGCAGACAAATCTCAGTAGCAGCAACTCTACTTAAAATGATTACCAGAGATGTAACCAACACAGGTTTTAAAGTTATCAGAAAACCCCCAAGCTAATTAACACTTAAAGGAATTTCAGTGCAGTTTAACAACTAGTGCAGAGCTTCAGACACACACACAAGACAGTTTCTACAGAGCTAGATCTGAGAAATCAGTCCCCAAGTTATAACAACCACAATAAAATGAAGGAAATATACTTAAATCAGCTTATGTCCAGTTGATGTATGCAGACAAATCTCAGTAGCAGCAACTCTACTTAAAATGATTACCAGAGATGTAACCAACACAGGTTTTAAAGTTATCAGAAACCCCCCCCCAAGCTAATTAACACTTAAAGGAATTTCAGTGCAGTTTAACAACTAGTGCAGAGCTTCAGACACACACACAAGACAGTTTCAACAGAGCTAGATCTGAGAAATCAGTCCCCAAGTTATAACAACCACAATAAAATGAAGGAAATATACTTAAATCAGCTTATGTCCAGTTGATGTATGCAGACAAATCTCAGTAGCAGCAACTCTACTTAAAATGATTACCAGAGATGTAACCAACACAGGTTTTAAAGTTATCAGAAACCCCCCAAGCTAATTAACACTTAAAGGAATTTCAGTGCAGTTTAACAACTA
Organism: Protopterus annectens; assembly: GCF_019279795.1. Classification (NCBI taxonomy): domain Eukaryota; kingdom Metazoa; phylum Chordata; order Ceratodontiformes; family Protopteridae; genus Protopterus; species Protopterus annectens. Next base: position 210,425,843 of record NC_056727.1, on the reverse strand, counting down.
GTGCAGAGCTTCAGACACACACACAAGACAGTTTCAACAGAGCTAGATCTGAGAAATCAGTCCCAAAGTTATAACAACCACAATAAAATGAAGGAAATATACTTAAATCAGCTTATGTCCAGTTGATGTATGCAGACAAATCTCAGTAGCAGCAACTCTACTTAAAATGATTACCAGAGATGTAACCAACACAGGTTTTAAAGTTATCAGAAAACCCCCAAGCTAATTAACACTTAAAGGAATTTCAGTGCAGTTTAACAACTAGTGCAGAGCTTCAGACACACACACAAGACAGTTTCTACAGAGCTAGATCTGAGAAATCAGTCCCCAAGTTATAACAACCACAATAAAATGAAGGAAATATACTTAAATCAGCTTATGTCCAGTTGATGTATGCAGACAAATCTCAGTAGCAGCAACTCTACTTAAAATGATTACCAGAGATGTAACCAACACAGGTTTTAAAGTTATCAGAAAACCCCCAAGCTAATTAACACTTAAAGGAATTTCAGTGCAGTTTAACAACTAGTGCAGAGCTTCAGACACACACACAAGACAGTTTCAACAGAGCTAGATCTGAGAAATCAGTCCCCAAGTTATAACAACCACAATAAAATGAAGGAAATATACTTAAATCAGCTTATGTCCAGTTGATGTATGCAGACAAATCTCAGTAGCAGCAACTCTACTTAAAATGATTACCAGAGATGTAACCAACACAGGTTTTAAAGTTATCAGAAAACCCCCAAGCTAATTAACACTTAAAGGAATTTCAGTGCAGTTTAACAACTAGTGCAGAGCTTCAGACACACACACAAGACAGTTTCAACAGAGCTAGATCTGAGAAATCAGTCCCAAAGTTATAACAACCACAATAAAATGAAGGAAATATACTTAAATCAGCTTATGTCCAGTTGATGTATGCAGACAAATCTCAGTAGCAGCAACTCTACTTAAAATGATTACCAGAGATGTAACCAACACAGGTTTTAAAGTTATCAGAAAACCCCCAAGCTAATTAACACTTAAAGGAATTTCAGTGCAGTTTAACAACTAGTGCAGAGCTTCAGACACACACACAAGACAGTTTCTACAGAGCTAGATCTGAGAAATCAGTCCCCAAGTTATAACAACCACAATAAAATGAAGGAAATATACTTAAATCAGCTTATGTCCAGTTGATGTATGCAGACAAATCTCAGTAGCAGCAACTCTACTTAAAATGATTACCAGAGATGTAACCAACACAGGTTTTAAAGTTATCAGAAAACCCCCCAAGCTAATTAACACTTAAAGGAATTTCAGTGCAGTTTAACAACTAGTGCAGAGCTTCAGACACACACACAAGACAGTTTCAACAGAGCTAGATCTGAGAAATCAGTCCCAAAGTTATAACAACCACAATAAAATGAAGGAAATATACTTAAATCAGCTTATGTCCAGTTGATGTATGCAGACAAATCTCAGTAGCAGCAACTCTACTTAAAATAATACATTTTATTTCATCATTTCACATCAATATTGTTCTTTGGAAATTGTCTTTTACATTGTACTTTGAATGTTTTGAATGTGTTTGAATGAATTTTAATATTTTTTATGATATTTTATGCAATTGATGTTACAGTGGTTTGTTTTAAATTTTTAGCTTTCAAATATCTATAATTTATGTTGTAATAGGGTATTTTTAAAATTAGATGTTTTTAATTGGTTAAAATGTTAATTGCTTAATTACTCAACCACAGCTAGTGCATAAAAGGTTTTAATGTTCAGTTTTTTATGACTCTGATGAAGCCCAATAGTAGTCTGGGTGAAAGCGCTCAGTCTGTTTAATAAAACTTGTGTGTTCATAATCACATTGTGGATTTTTTGCTTTTATATGAGCACCTAACTGCATGGACTCAGCAATACCGGTCAGGACAAAATCATCTTCCTCAAGGAAGAGTAAACCTGTCTGGTGGACAGCAGCAACAAATAAACTCTATAATAAAAGGAAAAAAAATGCTGTCTAAGACCAAGAAGGAGCAGGGGCTGAGTTGGAAGCAATCTCTCTTTTGCCTGAACAAGCAAATAAGGTCACTGGTAAAATCCTCTAAGGCTAACTTTGAGTCCAGATTGGCCACATCCACTAAGGGCAATCACAAGGCCTTTTTTGCATATGTCTGCAATCTCAAAGGTAGCTCCCAAATCTTCTATGAATTGGTGGTCAAGAATACCACATACACAAACATCATAGATATTACCAACCTGCTGGCAGACAGGTTCAGTGAAAACTTCATCCGCCCTGTCCCCTCTATCAGTAAACCAAAAAAAGCAGGCTTCACAACGCTGCACAACTTTTAATAAAACAAAGCTTTTGGATTAAAAAAATCCTTCCTCGGTGTTACAATAGATAAAAGCACAATGCATTCGATATGCACAATTCAATTAAATTCCAATTAAAACACATCACACAACCCTATCTATCAAAACTGTGAAACAATTAAAACTAGTCAGCATTACTCAACATTTAAATTAACACACCACTGCTTATGTGTATAGCAAAATACAAGATGTACAACTATGCATAAAAAATAATAAAATTAATAAATTTATTTATTTTTTTACGTTAAAATTATTTGACATGTTGTTTTTATTTTAGAATAGGTTTGAGGGTAACCTGTTTATTAAGACCAGGATGTACATCTGCCTGCAGGCATAATATCCATTCATATTCCTTAATATCCAACCTATTATTAACATCACCACGTCTGATACTCGGATGGACTACTTCTACAACTCTAAATAAAAAAGTATGTGTACTATTATACTCCTGTATGTGTTGTGCTAAAGAATTTGTTTCCACTTTTCTACGTATCTCTGATATATGTTCTATAATTCTATCTCTCATTCTTCTCCTAGACTTACCCACATAAAACCCTGGGCATTGACAACTAGTAGCTAAGTAAACAACTAAAGCAGTATTACACGTTGCACTAACATTGAAGCTATATTCCTTATGGTTAACCAGATGTGTGAACACATTAGATGTACAGATATCCCCACAACATGAACAGTTCTGGTATGGAAAGGTTCCCTTCTGATTAAAAGTAGGATACTTCTTTCTATTCAAAGCAAAATCCTTATAACAAAAACGCTGTTTCAAGTTGCTACAATTTCTATATGTGAAATAGGGTCTCTCACATAACCACTTTTCATGGCCTGGTATGACTTTCAACAAATCCCAGTTCTGTTTAATAATTTTTTCTATTGGGTAAGTAGCTCTGCTATAGATCATTAAATACCTTAAGGGTTGTGGTTCATGTTCTAATACATTACATGGGTCCCTCACGTCCCAATCGGAAAAATATGGTTTAGCTTGTCCATGTCTTAGCTCCAATACACTATTTCTAACCTCATCCAGTTCATTCATACTATACCCCCCTCGCTGAAAAATCTTCTGTCATTTGTGCCATCTGGGTGGTACATATATCATAGTCAGTATTTAATCTGCTAACTCGAAGATACTTTTAGTAATACTCTTGAAGGTACGCCTCGCATGCATAATTCTTTTATGTAAATATTTATTAGCATGAACATCCTTCTTAAATACACTAGTATTGAACTCTACCCCATCACATTGTAACCTAATGTCCAAAAATTATATTTCATTAGGAGAGGTGCACATTTCAAATTCCAAAAAGTCAGTAGTCTGATTTAGATATATAACAAATTCATCTAGCTCAGTATGGTTACCATGCCAAATCAAAAAAACATCATCCACAAAACGTTTATAAAAAAGGATCTTAGATGAAAAAGCATTATTACTATCAAAGACATTAAGTTCTTCCCACTTTCCCAATGTCACATTTGCATATGTATTTGCAATTGCAGTCCCCATAGCAACACCAGACAGCTGATGATAAACTTGCTTATTAAATAAAAATATATTATTTTCTAATACCAGCTCAAGAAGTTCACAAAGTGTCTCAACTTGTCTTGCATTATAATGTTCATGCTCACATAGAACTTCCCTCACTTTTTCAACCCCATAATTGTTAGGAATTACAGTGAACAGGGATTTTATATCTAGTGTTACTAATAAGAAGTCTTTTGCATTAGTGGAATTGAACCATTGAAATAATTTCCTAAGAAAATCACCAGTATCCTTAATGTAACTGGGAATAAAATTCAAGAATCCTTTCAAAACATTTTGTAAATGCATAGATATGGGCTCAGTAGCCCTCCTCTTCCAGAGACTGTTGGCCTCATTGTAGGTTTATCTATAGACTTGTGAATTTTAGGAAGACCATATAGTACAGGAATAATAGGACATGGAACAGAAAAGTAATTAAAAGTTGCAATATCAATATCATTCATAAGCTGTAACTCATAGACACACATATTAATTCTACTAATAATGCAATTTATATCTTTCTCTTCCAATAGTTTATAAGTCTCTTTGTCATGAATTAAACCATTCATTGCATTAATATAATCATCCCGGTTCATTACAACAATGCAGCCACCCTTGTCTGCTTCCTTAATTATTATATCCTGGTTGCTCTCCAGAATTTTTAATGCCTCAAATTTCTGTTCTGTTAAATTATACATTTTCCTAAAGTTACACTTATCATATCATTCCCGTATTTGCTTTTCACAGATGTTATTAAATGCAAGTATAACAGGATTACTTATAGGAATAAATGTACTAGTTCTTTTACAGTGAGAAGGCATATACAACATTGAATCTTTAAAAATACATTTAGAATTTAAATTATGACAAAACATTTTCAAGTCTGCGATAGCATTAACCATGCTATCTAGATTATTAGGTATAAACTTAATGCTGCATTTCAACAGTGAGATAGCTGGCTCAGATAATACAAAATTACTCAAATTGATTAGTGAACACTGCTCATCAAGAAATTACACTGTTTGAGTTTCAAAGTTATTCACAGCACTTACTTTTGCTTGTTTATCTTGCTCCATGTAACAGGGCCTTTCTGTGTCCTTCCCCTCAATTGTGAACGATTCCTGGATCTGTCCTGAACTTGAACCACCACCTGTTCTGGTAGTTTTATTAGAATCTGCTGATTTTTTTTCTAAAAAAGGCAGGTTTTGTGGTATGGTAGGTTTCTGAGGAGTTTCTCCATTTCCAGACCCTCCTTGTTCAACGCCCTGATTCGGATCCTTGTGCAACTGCTCATTCAGTGAACCTGCTGATGAAGGCATGGTTATAGAACTTCTCCCAACCTGTAATTGGTCAGAGACACTTGCATTGGCCAATGATGGCCCTGGGGTTGTATCCGAAGATTGTTGAGTGATGGCTTCCTCAAAGCCATCTAATTCATACATTGAGACCCGTTTAGAAGTAACAGCATGATTATGTTTCTGAACTATACGTTTGGGCCACAAGCATGAATGGGTGTGTCTTCTTTGAAGGTTGGGCATTGAGCTGGCAACTCGGCACTGTAAAAATCCACTGCCCGTCATTAGCGGTCTGGAGTTCCGCTGTGGCGACCCCTAACCGGGAAAAGCAGAAAGACATTACTTTTACATTTGGGCCATGAAAATATGTGCCCCTGATTGAAGTCATTAATATCCAGTTGCAGTTTGTGTCTTTTGGTGTTTTCCAGTTGCTTGTCAAACACACATAAATGGTTCAACATGGCATCATATATGGAAACATTCTCATTAAACAAAGTTGAATCTGTCTCTCCAAGTTGTTAATCTCAGCATATAACTCATCTTCTTTCTGCTGAAAGAAGTCATTCATAAGTAATATCTAATCAATGCCAAGCTTTATGTTCAATTCCTTTTACCATTTAAAAAAGTCAGGATACGTATTCTTATAGGAGGGCATATTCAGCACACGAAGACCCCGTGGAACTATCCCGAGGTCTATATATGCCAGGAAACTAAACCACTGCCATTGTAGTTTCTTAAATGCCGTTACCTTTCATTCTAATAAAAAGATATTCGAGGAAAAGTCATCACGCTGCACACTTGTGTAGAAAGCATTCACTCCAGATGACAAAAACTTGTTACCATGATTCATCAATGGATTTTCACATTGCAAAAAATTATGCAAAGATCTGTCCGATAAATGCTCCAGGCATAGTGGGTTGTGTGAATATAAAATCAGCGTCCATGTAAATGTACTAAAGTCCAGCCCAAGCACACAAAAGAACACACAAAATGTGGCAAAGTGAAGCAAACAGACTCTTCCCAAAGAAAACCAAAAAACAGCAGGCTTCACAACGCTGAACAACTTTTAATAAAACAAAGTTTTTCAGATTAAAAAACCCTTCCTATCAGTAAACCAGGACATTCCCAGCACCCCCCCCCCCATCAGCAGGGAGCAGGTTATTAATACCCTCTCAAAGGCAAAAGATACAGCCTCCATGGGACCCAACAACATCCCTGGCTGTGTCCTACAGGCAAGAGCTCTCAGCACCAGTAACCACCCTATTCAGCTAAAGCCTGTGCTCCAGCTTCATCCCAGCAGAATGGAAGACAGCCACTGTCATCCATCTGTGCAAAGGTGGAGAGTCCATCAACCCAGGCAGTTATAGGCCCATCAGCCTAACAAGCCTGATGTGCAACACTATGGAATGCATTATAATGGACCTTATAAACAAGGACATTGGCAACCTCCAAACGCTTGATCCCACACAGTCTGGTTTTGTCAAAGGGAGATCATGCCTGTTAAACTTGGTTGCCTTCTTCAAAACAGTTACCAAATGCATGGATGAGGGAAAGACAGTGCACACCACCTACCTTGACTTAGCCAAAGCCTTTGACACTATTTCACACTCGGGCATAATAGATAAACTCTCCCAGCTAGGCATCAATCCATATGTTACCAGATGGGCAGCTAACTGACTCACTGATATTACCCACTCAGTCAAAATAGGGGAAGCCACCTCTAGTAGTTCATAGGTTCATAGATTCATAGGTGTGTACTAGGCTAATGGCCCTAGAGCCTTTACAAGCCTTGCCCATAAGATTACCTTGGCACCGTGCCACCCGACCTTAGTTCCTAGTGCCTCTGTCAAGTAGAGCCACTGGAGTGATTGCTGGGGTGAATTTTCTATTTCCCATCCACTCATCAAGATTTCTCTTGAAGAGGGCCAGTGAGGTGCTCTGCTTGACATGTATGGGAAGTCTGTTCCATAGCATGGGCAGTCTGTGGGTTATGAACCTGTCCCTCCAGCAAGTTCTGTTGATTGTGGTAATGAGGTTGAGGTCTCTGGAGTGTGTGGTGCGGAAGGATTGGGATTTCTATAGATGTACCATTTCTAACAAAGCTGGGTCAGACATGGCTTTGTAAGTCAAGCAGAGATCACCTCTAAGTAGGTGATATGAGACATAGATTAGTTGGAGTTTTTTGAGTCTGTCCATATAGGACAAGTGTTTAAGGCCTAGGAGACCCATAGCAAGCAGCATACCACAAGGATCAGTCTTGCGACCTCTACTGTTTGGGATATACTTTTCTGAGGTGCAAGGTTAAACCAGTGGTCTGAGGCTGACCAAGTTTTCAGATGACTGCAAGCTGGGCACTGTCATAAATTCCCCAAGTGATGTGAATATCCTCCAAGAGGGTTTTAACCAAACTAATGACTGCTGCCAGAAGCATGGCATCTAACTAAATGCCAAGAAATGCACCATTATCCTCTTTGGGGAAAATGGTGTCTCCACTAATTATCAGATCAATAACAACATATTAAGCATGCAATCAGTCATGAGGGCTTTGGCACCCAGGCTGATAGTAAAGTAACTTCTGATCACCATGTTGCCTCCATTGTAAGGAAGGCTTTCTAAATGGCCCACCTCATAAGTAAGGGTATTTCATCCAGGAACAAGGAGGTCATACCATTCCTGTACTCCCCCCTTATCAGATCCATTATTGAGTAAAATGCCCCCTTGTCAAGCACATGCAGCAGTTGGGGAGACCACAGAGATTCCTGACCAGGAAAATCCTGGGTCTCAAACACCTATCCTATACAGATAGGCTAAAAGCCCTGTCTCATTCAGACTGCTCAGAGCTGACCTTTGTCTGGCATACAAGGCAGTCTTTTTCTTGCTCTTACTGTGTACCAAAAGCCCTTGCTCTTATCCTTAATTGAATCAAATTGATTACTGAATACTGCTCATCAAGAAATTATACTGTTCGAGTTTCAAAGTTATTCACAGCACTTACTTTTGCTTGTTTATCTTGCTCCATGTAACAGGGCCTTTCTGTGTCCTTCCCCTCAATTGTGAATGATTCCTGGATCTGTCCCAAGCTTGAACCACCACCTGTTCTGGTAGTTTTATTAGAATCCACTAATTTTTGTCTAAAAAAGGCAGGTTTTGTGGTACGGTAGGTCTCTGAGGAGTTTATCCATTTCCAGACCCTCCTTGTTCAACGCCCTGATTCGGATCCTTGTGCAACTGCTCATTCAGTGAACCTGCTGATGAAGGAATGGTTATAGAACTTCTCCCAACCTGTAATTGGTCAGAGACACTTGCATTGGCCAATGATGGCCCTGGGGTTGTACCCGAAGATTGTTGAGTGATGGCTTCCTCAAAGCCATCTAATTCATACATCGAGACCCGTTTAGAAGTAACAGCTTTCACAAAAGTTAAAACTTAAACAATGCTATAATAAAGTTGCTACAGCACATACCCCTTTTAGAACATACCACCATATAGCACTGAAAACCCTTAACCGGTTTGAACTGTCACATCAGCCAACATATACACAACTTCTTACCACCTATAAAATTAACCAGCATCCATGTGCCTGTACAGCACTAAAAAACATTCTACACAAGTACGTTTCCAGTCAGTCATTGTGATCCAGTGCCCAAAAACTCTTGTCTGTCTACAAACCTAACAAATCTGCTGGGCATTGTCTACACTCATACAAGGTTATTAGGGCCTGGAACTGCTTACCTGTATCTATGAGATCTATACCATCCCTCTCATCTTTCAAAACCACTCTGAAAGACTTTCTCATTAAAATCTGACTCTGTTCTTGCTCAAAACTAGGATGAACTATATTCCAAAATGTGAACAAGTACTTTTCTTTCCCCGTTATTCCTTACTCTCCCTTCTTCACTTGCTTCCTTACTGCTTTATAATTCTCTTTCCCGACTTTCTCTCTAAAATATACCATAAGCCTGTTTTCCCCCTCACTACATATTGCAATTCCTATTTGCATTAGACTAACTTACCTTTAATTTCTCTACAAACTGTCTAAAATTTCTCTAAATATTAAATGATTGTCATATACATTGTATCAATTCTTAACCAATGTTTTTATATTATGTCTAATTTGTTATAATTATTTAAACTGCAGATGCTTTTGTTTTATTTTTGAATATTGTAAAATTATTGTTCTTAAAATGTTTTGTAATAATTTGTAGCTTTTCTCCCTGGGCCTCTGCTGAAAATGAGCTTCTACCCAGTTGGACTTTCTCAGCAATCAAATCAATAAATAATATAATCACTTCATGACAAATCATAGTTCTGTTCATCAACAACAAATCATTTGTGCTCACATTGTAGACCTGGCAGAGCAGTTGTAGACAGTACACACATTATCACAGTTTAGGGAGGCTACAGTGTTGAGGTGTGTTATATGGGAGTGAATGAGTACTGACTCTTGTAATTTATTTATTTATTAGGTACCTTTGTTTCACCGCATCCTAGGAATTGTGAATGAGACTCCCCTTCAAAACCCATGTCTGAAATGCAGTGAGATGGGAGTTGATGTTTTTCTTGATGTACAATGAGCTGATTATGGAGCTAATCAATGAATGTCCATAAACTGATATATATATATTTATGCAAGTGTTGGCTAGTAGACTAGGGATTATTTCCCCAGGGCACCAGGGAAATTCCTGTCTTTTTTTAGTGAAAGCTATGTGATATTTTATATTTACTTGAGCTACCATTAGCTCAGGCAAATGGGCTCTCAGTTTAAGGATTCATAAAGAATGAATTTTGGCACTGCAGAATGATCAGTACAGATGACCTATCAGATGCTAGTGCAGTGGTATCATAGGTGATGTTGGTGGCAGCTATTTTATATATAGAATAGTGTTGGGTGGCTGGCATACTACACTGAATTGACAACCCTACACAGTACTATGGAGGTATGACTCTTAAATGGAATCCCTGCACACATCAGCGTAGTGTCAGTGAAGTTTGTGTACCTGCCAATTTATACACTTCATGACCATAGTATTAGTGTAGTTAGCATATCTGGCATACTGAATGTGCTGATAATTTCTTTTCTCATCCCAAAGTCTGCTTAGGATGGGTGAGCTGATTGCTAGATACCAGAATTCAGCGGATTTGGCAACTGTTAATTATCATGCCGCGCTGCTGTACGGGGGTTCCAGTCATGACAGTATGGGACAGAAGGTAGGCAGGATGTTTAGATTGCTATAATGATGGATGTGGAACCATGGAAGAGGAAATCAGCTGCTGGAAGGAAGGGTAAGGGGGTAGATATGCTATAGAGATCACAGACAAAATGGTAGGAGACTCCAGGGATACGATTTGGCGACAGCGGGAGATAAGAGAGGCTGCAGATATTGACCACTGACTGGACAAGGGAGGACTACTCTGTAAAAAGGAATGGGGAGAGTGAAGGGAGTGGTTGCAATCACTGATTCACCTGATAGCGATAGACAGACTATGATTATTATTGGGTGGGGCAGAGAAGTCTGATCACCTTGGTATATTCCCAGGGATAGGAAGCATCACTTCCTTCTTGCCAGAGAGGTTGCACTGGGAAGTTGCATGCAGATTTGCCACTGCCACAGGGAAATGTTGGTGACCAATACTTGTTGCTGCTGCGAATGTGGGAAGTGAGTTAGAGGAGAGTCGAGGGATTGTTTGGAGTTAGGTCTATGCATTAGGCTTTTTACCAAAGTCTGCCAGGAGCCCTTACGACTGCACCAAGTACAAAGGGTTCATGAATCCAAGACAAGGTTTTACTTTATGTTATCAGTACCAATGGATAACTTAGTACAAACACCCTATTTATACCATTCCACACTACTCCTTAGAGAAACCATGTTCATTTAATGACTAATTTTTTTGTCCCTGTCATGCCTTACACTCCAGTAAAGCAGGCATGAACAGAGCAGACGCTGGAATCAGTGACCATGCACATGCACACAAGAAATGTTTGGCCAGCAAGCAAGGGGAAGCAGCTTTGAAAAATCCATTGCTTTTGGACAGTAAGAACAGTTTGGTAATTTAACTGCTCAGAGTTCAGTAACAGTGTTGCAGTATAATAGCTAAAATATGTATTCCTAGTGGTGCCTATATAAGCTTTGCATGATGCATAGAATATAAGTTGTAATGTGGGCTATCCTATGGATGCACTACAGTACTAGAATGGTTTAAAATATATCTTGACCCTGACAGATGTTTATTGTGCTGAATCGGGAATTGGCTAGTACTGCACATAAGAATCCACAGTAATAAAAAGGTACATAGAAATGCATTTGGTGTAATTAACCTATGATAATTTTTTGCACCTCTCCCCAACTGAGGCTGAAAAGGAAACAGGAGGACTAGCGTTCTACCCAAGTTAACAAACCCTAAATAAATAAAACAAATAGAGCATTATTTTCTGTATTACTTTCTTTATGAAGTAAGTATATAGATGACATCATTTATGAAACAGTCCTCAAACTGTTGAAAATACATTGGTCTGACAAATAACATCATTACCCATTTCATAGGTCTTTAAACATTGGAAAACATGTGGCACTCAATCTTTTCTGACAATCTTATAAGTTATCTTGTCTAACTTACAAGCCATTTACAGCAAATTACAAGCTATGCTGGCACAATCTTTGCTTCTGTTTTAGTGGTGATGTCATGAAAAATCCAAACCACTGAAGAATACAGGAAGTCTACATAATTGTCCAGTCAGTACAATTTTGGTGTCTGTGCATATGTCTCTGTGTGTGTGTGTGTGTGTGTGTGTGTGTGTGTGTGTGTGTGTGTGTGTGTGTGTGTGTGTGTGTGTGTGTGTGTATGTGTGAGTGTCTGTGTCTGTGTTTGTATGTCTGTGTCATACCTCTCAACCTCTAAGCACAAGAAATCTGGACTAAGCCAAAAATAATGCAGGGACAAAGGCCTCAAATCAGGGGCAAATTTTAAATATTGCTATTATAAATTTAAAAGTTAGGTTTTGTATTATCATGCACTTTCTGATGGATATGAAATTTGAAACTCAAATGTATGTCATTATTTAGTGACTTCAATCATCATTTACCCGAAAAAACATAAATTTTCAGAGAAACAGACCAAAAATATGAAGCAAAATTTGGACATTTTGCAGAAATCTGAGCAGTTGAAAGGTATATCGTGTGTGTGTGTGTGTGTGTGTGTGTGTGTGTGTGTGTGTGTGTGTGTGTGTGTGTGTGTGTGTGTGTGTGTGTGTGTGTGTGTGTGTGTGTGTGTGTGTGTGTGCGGATATGCATAGAATTTTAAATACCTGTATTCCATTATAAGTGTATTATGACTTGAATGGAAGGCAAAACCAAGACAAAGAAGGTAGGCAGTCATTATCATAATAAAGAGAAAACTTGGGAAAACGCACGTTAATTAAAGACAAACCCGCATTTTTCAAATAACAGAACTACAGTTGCTAGAGCAATTTATTATTCATCTGATGCAACAGCTGACTAAAAAGGCTATAAATAAAACTTTTTACAGAAAACATCCAGACAATAATTATGAAAATCATTAAATAATTATGTACTGCTCTTGTTTCCATGATTCCACTAACTGTTACTATTACCGTCTCTTTCACAAACATTCTTCAGCTTGAGATAGAAAGGTGAAAGCTACGTCATTCTTGTCTATTTGCTTTCTAAAACCATATACGTTTGATTTCTGCTTGGGTGTTTTCTGATTAAGTACAAATCTGTCTCACGTTTCCGGGGAAACGTAACGACCACTCCCATCTAGTCCATCTCAGGGCATTCTGAGGAACAGATGACAACCGTATGTATGATTAAGAAAGCATCTCTTGCAAAACTAGTTCTGCTACTTTGCACTGTAGTGTGAATTAAAGCCTTCATACTTACATCATCAGCAGAGCCATGGAGTTTACTGAAGCAACAGGCATGCCATAAAGTCCCTTACATAGTCGTTAACACAACAGTTCAGAATGCAAAAAATAAATGCAAGTAACACAGTTCAAGAAATCTAGATGAAATGCTAATTTATTTTTGAAAGACAGAAGGCGTGAGAAATTTACCTTTTAAAGGACACTAGCAGAAAATCTAAACTTTCCATAAGTAGAAGCCTGTCACCTCCCATCTATTATTTAGCATTCGTTGGAAATAAACTTTTTTAACATCTCGGTTTTCTCTCTTCAAAGTAGTATGTGTGATTTGCAGCACAGCAAACAAAGCAGATGCTGACTTCATTTGGTATGGATATATAATTTTAAACTTTTTACCATATTTTAGTGCACACTGGAGCACAACTTTTGAGTATCTTACTTTTACATTAAGTTGGAACACATTATGTAATACAGTCTATTAAAACACGTTTCTTTTTAGTAAGGCTATTTGTCATGTTAGAATTCATGCTGTTGGAAGCTTTGGCATTCAGATTATCTTCAAACATGAAAGATATTCTTTGTCTAAGACACAGGCAGTAGCTCCTTTTGGTGAAATCAGACGAGTCAAAACATGGTCAAATGCCAAGGCACTGACAACTCAAGGGGAAGGCAATAAGATAGCAGGGGTAGGTATCAGGATATGAGGTGAGTAGAAATGCAGGGGGCAAACAGATAATTGAGAATTATTTGGAGGGGGACTTTAAAAGGTGAGCGCAGAGAGATCAAAGCTTTTTTCCACAGAGACAGTGAGGAATTTGGACCAAGAATGAGAGGAACAGCTAGTCTGATTGCAACTTTCTTTGGAGTCTGAATAAAATCAGGAAGATAAGAGGTTGAGTGGAAAAGGCAAGCAAAAAACAGACAGAAAGATTCAGAAAATGGATGAGGGTCTGATGTGCAGGAAAGGGGATGTGACAGAGAGTTTTTGCTCACATTTTTCATAGAGGTATACATTTCATAGGTGGATGAAAGTTTCTGAAAATGAGAATATCCAGGTCTCACAGTTTGGTTTTCTTTGCACTTTTCTTTCAAATGGTAACATTAGAGAGCAGGAGAGATGTTCTGCACATCTCATTCTGTTTATCTATATATAGGTTCATAGGTTCATAGGTAGGTACTAGGCTATCGGCCCAAGGGCCTATGTAAGCCTAGACAGCAAGGTACCATAGCTTACGCCACCCAAGAAAGTTATTATCCTGTGCCACTGTCCAGCAGAGACACAGATGTGATGCCCGGGGTGTATTTCCTATTTCCCATCCACTCATCAAGATTTTTCTTAAAGAGTGCTAATGAAGAGGTTTGCTTGACATAGATGGGTAGCTTGTTCCAGAGTATAGCTAAGTCTCTGGGACAGGAATCTATCCCTCCAGCGTGTCCTGTTTATTGTGGTGACAAGGTTTATGTCCCTAGAGCATGTAGCTTGTTGGGATTGGGATTTCTTTAGGTGTAGCATGTCCAACAGCTCTGGGTTTGACATAGCTTTATATGTTAGGCAGAGATTACCTCAGAGTAGGCGATATGCTATGGAGTAAAGCTGGAGTTTTTTGAGGCGGTCAGTGTAGGGCATTTGTTTGAGGCCAGTAATTCTCTTTGTGAGGTACTTCTGTGGCCTTTCCAGCTGATGCAGATGTCTTGTGAGGTACATTCCAAAAGGGGCGTTGTACTCTATAATAGGTCTAATGAGTGACGAGTAGAGGGGAACAATGACCTCTTTTTTCCTGGATGAGAACCCCTTTATGATAAGGTGTGCCACGTAGAAGGACTTCCTGACTACTGTGGCAATGTGACTATCAAAGGAGAGACTACTGTCAACCTGGGTCACAAGGTCTCTTATCATGCATTCGGTGTTAAGTAGATTGCTGCCTATGTGGTAGTTCATGGGTACATAGTTTTTACCAAAGGGGATGACACTGCACTTTTTGGCATTGAGCTTGAGGCCATGGCTCTGACACCAGCCATCTGTCTCAGTGAGGCTCTTCTGTAGGATGTCCACATCATTTGGGGACTTGACTATGCATCCATTTATCATTCTATCTGTCTACATATTTATCCATCTACTTATCTATTCTATCCATCATTCTATTTATCTATCTATATCTATTTATCATTCTATCATTTTATCTATATTTACTTTATCTATCTATCTATCTATCTATCTATCTATCTATCTATCTATCTATCTATCTATCTATCTATCTATCTATCTATCTATCTATCTATCTATCTATCTATCTATCTATCTATGTAGTAGGGTTGTGGAAACATATTTCCATGTCATTTGTTATTCTGTAAACAATAATTTAACACTGGGTTTTATTTGCCAATATTTTTATGTCACACATTAGTGTTTATACTTGTGTGCTGATCAGCCAAAGCATTATGTTTACAGCTGCACCCCCCAAAAAAAAAAGATAATATAGAAATGAAAGAGAAAAGAGAGGTTTGTGTTAATAAAATTAATTATCTGTTGGCCTTTTGGGTAGGAATGTCAATGCAAGACACAAAGTCATGTCTTTGAGACCTCCCCACCATGTTTTGAATAAAACAGCTTCTTCCATAGCTCAGTGGATTCCCTTATGTGAAAGTGGCCCATCATCTGTCTGAAATGATGGAGATTTCTATTCTTTTTTAAAAGGCAATTAAATAATGTGGAAACTAGAAACCTTAGACTTGACACAGATAAACCAGAAATGCTGATGGGAAAAGACAGGAAGAAAGTTAAGTTAGGAAGGCTGAGCGCACTGCTCTCCACTTCTTTCGGTAAACTGATGGTTTGTCTTCTGGCATTAGTACTTAAGAAAAGTGTAGGGAAGTTTAGACATATTGGTCATTAATCTTATCTAGGAGGAGAACTGGTAAATTATGTTTTGATGGAAGTGGACACCTCCATGTTGTACACCTTTTTTGATAATGGTTTCACTGTGGTGAAAGCAACAGGAAATGGATTACTCGTAACAAGGGAAGGAACTGAGTCTGGCTTTTGGCTTTTGCCCATATGAGAAAAGGATCTGGCTTCAAAGTGGGTGGGCAGTACTATACGGATTACTGCATGCCAATGTGATACACATTGGAATATGCTGTCTTTGAGCAGTTCAGTTTTCTCTTAGAATGGGTGGTCCTTTTGCTGTCGCATGAATGGCTTACCACTCATTATTACTAGGATTTTATCATTTTAGGTCCAGCAGCATCAGGAATTCAAAGGAAGGAGTTGCATATGTTTTGGGACCTTTGCTAGGAGCATGGGGTAATGCTGAATCAGGATAAGACAAAGGGACCCACAACCTGCTCACCATCTCTGGGTATTGAAAGAGACACAAAATCACAGGTGGTGTTGCTCGTCTTGTACATACAATTAAGATGAAGAGGCTCGGGTGTTCGTTTAAGTAGTTTATTACATACAAACACATCAGGATGGATGGCAGGAACATTAAACTTAAACAAACTAACTACCTGACTGACTACTACACTTATACATGCTTTCACTCTGGCTGCTCACCGAAGATGGCACTCTTGCTTGCATGTTCTCAGTACTTATATGCAAGTGCCCACTGACTGGAACGTTTCTTAAAGGTACATGACACACTTTGACCTACATCCTCCCTCTTTACTGAGCTGTCTCATATAAGCAATGAAATTTGAATAGCATTTATACAGACAATAATAAACAAAACAACAGTCATGTCCAGGTTGCCATGTATCTGGAACTAGGTCTGGAAATGCGATCTGATCTCATAGTGTAATAGTTAGGCCTGGGTTTAGCAACAGGGACAGTCACTGGGGAATGTTCTGCTTCAGGACTCTCGAGGATATTTTCAGGAACAGTGATTGCTGATGGAATGTTCTCTGGAACAGGAACATTGGACAAGTCACTGATAATTAGAGTCAGACCTCCCAACCATTCCGAATTACTCGGTTTTTACCGAGTTTTGGGGTCCAAATGAAGGGGTGCCAAGATTCCCGAGTGGCACCCCTTCATTTCCGATTTTTTACTTTTGGTTTTCAAATTTTTTAAAATATCCTGCTGTCGGAGCTGACGTCATCGCGTGCGCAATGACGTCAGTGCCGTCAGGCTACCAGCCAGTCAGAATTGAGCTCAAGGAGCTCACAGCATAATTTCCGGCTGGCTGACGGGTGGTTAAGATAAGCTGATAGTAATGGCAGAAGCAGCATGAATTGGATACAGCGAGCGAGCCCACAGATTAATGGCAGCAGCTGATACAGCAACATGGGGAACGGAGCTGGGATTAATGGAGTGAGCCCATGGATTAATGGCGGCAGGCTGACAGCTGATACAGCAACATGGGGAATGGAGCCAGGACAGCATGCGGTGATACAGAGCAGCCCTCCAGCATGAGGAATAGAACAAGCACAACTCAGGGTAAGGAAGCAGCATGAGGAACAGAACGAGCACAACTCAGGGTAAGGTTGAAACTGTGTGTGTGTGTGTGTGTGTGTGTGTGTGTGTGTGTGTGTGTGTGTGTGTGTGTGTGTGTGTGTGTTGAAAGTGCAGCATAATATTCAAGGTTAGCTGACATGCAACGAGTCCACTCAGTCTTCTGATAACTTTTGCCCTTACTGAATTTTGGCTTCCAAACAAAGTAGTCATACTTTGTCTCCTGCAAGATAATACATGCCATTCTGTGCCTCTCTTGTATCTAAAAATACAGGCTTGGACTTCTTTCTGTGCAATGCTAACACTTGACATGTTGGGTAGGCAGTATGTCTGAACATGTTCACAGTCAGAGTACCCCCTGCTCACCATCTACATGTCAGCCGAATTATTCAGGATGAACAAAACATCATATTATATTGGTGATCTTCTCTACAGGGGTTAACTTCCCCCTTTAGACTTCAAAAATGCTGTTTGTTCTTATTTAGTGGGTCATTTCATCTGAGACTGCAAGTTATTTGTGAATAATTACACTCCTGTGCTTTGCATGAGATTTGAATGTTAACTATTCTTTTGCTTGCATGTTTTCTGATCTTATCTTTTTTCTGTGAGCTGTAGGCACAATTCCAAGTTGTGCTTCTGTTATAACCCAAGAAAAAAACATTGATCAACTACTGATTACATTTTCAGACTTCATTTCATAGCCAGGGAATAATTGAAGTCTGTCACCAGTATTACATTACTGCTCATGCTGCTTGCAAATCTCTCTGTGCACTCAAATGATAGGCCTGGCATCGCAGCACTGCTTAAATGCTACCTAAAGTTCAGTGCTTCCCTGATGGGAACAATGTGCATTCATTTATCTTCATATTCTTGGATACTGACAAGTTTATCTACTGTGTGTGTGTGTGTGTGTGTGTGTGTGTGTGTGTGTGTGTGTGTGTGTGTGTGTGTGTGTGTGAAAATGCCCCCAGTTTAATACACCTGGTGGCTAGAGGTACTCAAGCTCATGACAGGCATTTGAATTTTAGACTTCATATTCTTCAGAAAATAAATGGTAACACAAAAACCTTTTATTCTAGTAATTTTCTAAGTGTAATAATAATAATAACAGTATTTGAAATGTGTTCCTATTGTGGGGCTGTATTCCCCCATTATTGGCTTTGTCCAGTTTTTTTTTTGTGCTAAGAGTTGAGAGCTATGGTGAGAAGTGAGAACTGTTTGTATTCCCCCATTATTGGCTTTGTCCATTTTTTTGTGCTAAGAGGTTGCAAGAGCTTTGGTGAGAAGTGAGAATGAATTTGTATTCTCCCATTATTGCCTTTGTCCAGGTTTTTTATGCTAAAAAGTTGTGAGAGCTATGGTGAGAAGTGAGAACTGAATTTGTATTACCCCATTATTGGCTTTGTCCATCTTTTTTGGGCTAAGAGGTTGTAAGAGCTATGGTGAGAAGTGAGAATAGAATTCACTAAATGATAGCCATTTAAGTTTCAGTTTTCCTATCTTTCAGGAAACTGCTGATTTGGCATAGTGGAAAGTTGATTTGACTGTAGTGTACAAGGTCCTGGGTTCAAAACTTCCCAGTGAAATGCATGGTGGTAACACAACATTTTATTCTAGCAACTTTCCAAAATTATACAAGCAATGTTTAAAATTTGTTCCTGGTTTTTGGCCTTTTTGCCCCCCCCCCAAAAAAAAAAAACTAAAATTGAAAATAAGTGTGAGAAGCTGTATAAGATGCCTATGACTTACACTACTGTCATTCTATTAATTGTGTGGGTGTGGAAGTAGATTTTTATGATGGAAATGTTCTGAATTGGGCAGTTTTGTCATTACTGGTTCATGCATTTTGTTTCATTACCTATGACTACTGGAAAAATGTTCAAACAATAAATGTAAAATGCGCTCTAACAAGTGTGCTGTACTATACAAGGAATATAATTTAATAAAGTCAGTAAGGTGTATCAAAGAACACATGCATGTTTCTTGTTTTGTGTGCAAGGGGCCAATGATTTGAAAACAGCCCAAAGGCAGTATTTATCCACCACTGGCCAGATGCATTTTTTTTGGAAATGGTGTGAGTTTCAATGCTGTTTCAATGAATATGAGTTTCAAGGGCATATAAGTTTTAATGCTAAGTCTATTTTCATTGTGAGACAGTGTTGTTTAGCATTAGTGTTTGTGCACTGGGCTGTAAAATGTAAAAATAAAATCCAAATAATCATTGTAGAAGTAAAGCAGTATGCACACATTAGTGTTTGAGGTAAATGGGGTGAAATAGTCAGGTAATGGGACATTTGAATTGCTGCAGGGGGACTCTGGTGCCATATTTTGGTTGTCTGTTATTCAGTTTGCATTTGAAAGTTGGTATCCCACAATTCCATTGGAGTGGATGGGGGGTTACTCAATTATGTATGCAAATTTTATGTTAATTAGCGCACATATTTGTACCTATTTTTCATGGGTCTAGTCCAGCTTTTTGAGGTTTCCAGGTTGAGAGGTATGATTAGAGTCTTTATTACAGGCAAGATGATGTAACACTGGCTCGCATACAAGTAATAAATGCTTCCAATTCCGTCTAAATTCCATTCCTTGTGATTCCATGATGTATGATCTCAGCTGTTCTCACAAACTTTTCACAAATTCAATGCAGTCAAAACCTTTTGACATCTGCATCCTCACTATACCCCCTTTTTTTAATGAACTGAGTAGTTTGCTGGTCTTATCATAGTAGAGCTTCTGGGGCAAATGCTTTTTCATCAGTTGTGCTTTGACTCCTTTGTTGTTCTTAGCACATGGAACCAATAAATTGTTACTGATTGGTAATGTGGTTCTGGTTTGTCTTGACATAAGTCTTTGGGCAACTGAATCAAGATGATCACCATGAGGAATGTTTCTGAGATTTAGCAAGTTTAGAAAAACATTGGTATTGTCACATTTGGATTTCTCTAACAGCTGTTTTGCACTTTGTTCTGCATGTTCAGGCAAGCCATTTGACTGTGGGACTCAGGACTACTCGTAATATGAAGAAAGTCCCATGTTTCAGCAAATTTGTTTGAACTGTTGTCTTGTAAACTGTGCACCATTGTCAGAAATGACTCACTACAGACTACCATGGACATAAAAAATGTCTCTTCAACTTAGTAATGGCAATATTGGATGTTAGGTTAGGAAGTGGGTCAATCTCAAAATAATTTGAATAAAAGTCTATTGACTATTCCATTTGAAAATATCTGTAGCTACTGTCGACCAAGGTAGTTCAGGAATCTGGCTTAACTGAAGTGGTTATTTTTGTTGATGTGGTTTAGTACTATTACAAAGAGAACAAGATGAAAGTACCTTCTCAATATCTTTTGACAAAGGAGACCAAAATACTAGACTTCTCACCATTATTTTGATAGAATCAGTTCCTGGGTGACCACAATGCAACTCTTGTTGCAAGGATGTTGAAACAATCACTTTTGGACCTTTCATGATGATACCGTCTTCCATCAAAATCTAATCTCTATAAAGAAAATACTGCTGCACATCTAGTGGTAAACAAGTTTTCTTTAATGGCCATCCTCGATTAATAAACTGGTTGAGCTTCTGAAGAACTGGATCTGAAGCTGTGTGAGTTCTACGCTCATCAAGGTGCGTGGAAGAAAAATTTCTCACTTCCATAACTTCAAAATCAGGTTTCTCATTGTCATGCTGTTCAGTGTTTTTTCTGTGCAGTCGGGATAAAGTATCAGCAAGATATGGAAGCTTGCCTTTTGTGTAAACAAGATTGAAATTGTACTTTTGCAATTTGAGCATCATATGTTGCAATCTCCTAGGAGCTGTGTCCATTGGCTTTTTCAAAATAGTGACCAAAGGTTGGTGGTCAGTTTTGATTTGAATAGGTCAGCCGTAAATATAATCATGAAACTTTGAACATGCAAATACAATTGCCAAGAGCTCTTTCTCTATTTGAGCATACTACATCTCGGTTTGGGTCAGAGTTCATGATGAAGAGGCTACTGGTCTACCCTCTTAAAGACTGACTACACCAAGACCAAACTTGGTAGCATCACAGGAAAGAATTACTGGTTTGTGAACATCACAGTATCTTAAAGTGGGTGGGGTGGCAATTCTCTGTTTCAGGACATCAAATACTCTTTGGTGGTGTTCTGACCAAGACCAAGTTATATCATTGCATGTCAGCTATCTTAGCAGTGCTGAAAGTTGACTCAAATCTGGAATGAACTTGCCCAACTAGTTGACCATGCCAAGAAAACGTTGTAAGGTTTGGACATTGTCTGGAGCTGGCAGTTCAAGAATTGTTGTTTGCTTGGAAAGATCTGGTCGTAAGCCTGAACTGGTAAAACTATGACCCACATAACTAACTTCTTTGAGCCTGAATTTGCATTTCTGAGGATTCAGATTAAAATTCACTTCACAAGCACATTCCAGAACTTTCCTGTGGTTTCTTTCATGTTTGATTTTACCATTGCCTCCTACAAGAATATCATCTACAATTATAGCACATGGATAGCCAGAAAAAAAATTGTCCCATCACACATTGGAAGACTTCACTGGCAGAATTTATTCCAAATGTCATTCTAAAAAATCTGTACATTTTAAATGGTGTACTGAAAGTGGTTGGCAATGAAGATTTTCAGTCAACCAAAATCTACCAAAACAAACTTTTTGCATCTAAGACAGAAAAAACAGTAGCATATGGCATAAGGACAGCAACTTCTTCAACTGTATGCATTGGATGATGAGGTCTTTTTAGTGCTTTGTTCAAATCTATTAGTTCAATATATATTCTAATACCATCTGAGCTTTTCTTATGAGCTACTACAATGGAAAATACCCATTCAGTTGGTTCTTCTACTGGACAAATTACTCCTAAATGCTCCATTCTGTCTAGCTCAGCTTTGACTCTGCTCTGCAGTGCTACTGGAACTTTCCGTGATGGTCTAATGACTGGGCTTACCTCGAGGTCTAACCTCATTGAGTACAGAACTGGGAGTTTGCCTAGTTCATCTTTGAAAATATCAGCATAGTCAGAAAAAATGGTTTGGATGAAATTTGAGTTATTATCATTCATGCTTACATGGTGGACTTCTTTATTAAATGAAAGCATTCCCATTTTCAAATGGTTTTTGAGGCCTAATAATGACTGCATGTGCCTCTTGACTATGTAAAACTGCAAGTCATAACTGTTCCCAGTAGAGTAACATGAAAGCACTACTAAGCCTTCTGTTTGAATCTCTTCACCACAAGCACCAAGCTTCACACACTTTGCTAAATTAAGTTGTTCTCAAGCTTTTACTCTAGTAAACATTTCTGCTGACATAACATTGCACTTTGAACCAGTATCTACTTTGAGCTCTACATGTCTCCTATTAATCCAAACAGTACAAAATACTTCACTCTTTGCCCACAAATCTACTACATTGAGCTTTTTATCAAGCACAGACACACCATCAACATAAAAACTAGGGTCACGGGTTTCTGATTGATCAACTTGCCTCTTTGAATGCCCTTTTTAATAAAAGAATGTGGCCCATTAGATTTACAGAGCCTTTCAAAATTATTCCACATTTTACATTTGTGGCACTGCTGACCAAAAGCTAAGCACTTTTCTCATTTGGGCTCATGGCTACCTCTACAATTATGACAGCTGACTATGAGGCTTGCCTCGAGTTTTGTGAGTCACCCCTCTGCTTTACTGAGTGGGCCTTGGGTCTTACTGTAGCTGCTCTGGGTTTTGCTGACATGATAATACTCTTAGGCTTGTATCTTTTAACCTCGTGCTGCATACTATCAACATTAGCACTGGAAGACACTGCAAGCATGCTTTTCTCATTTGTGAGCATATCCATGTGCTTTTCTGTAAGCTCATATATCTGACACATCTCTATGGCCTTGCCCAAAGTTAAATCACTGTCTCGAAGCAAAATCTTTCTCATTGCATCATTATCATTATCACCACACACAAGCCTATTTTTTATCAACTCATCTCTCAGATCAACAAATCTGCATGTTTTTTGCCTTATTTCTCAAACTGGTTGTGCATGCTGCAAAAGTTTCACCAGCCTTTTGCTCTCTTGTGTAAAATGAGTGTCTTTCCATTGTAATATTCATCTGGGGGGTTACGCATTTCTCTAAATTTACATTTTAAGCACTCAGGGTGTTCCCACTTTTCAGCCAGTACCACAATATGGCAGTCTTCCCCCTCCCCTGCAAACACAGCAGATGCATACACACATGAATGCTCTCTTTCAATGGCTTCTGACCCAGCTAAATTAAGCAGAATAAATGCTTTTGTATGTGCGTCTTTATCAGAAAAAGCAGCCTGTATAAAAATATCATACTCTTGCTCAAACACTCTCCAATTTTCTACAATATTGTTATCAAACACAAACGGACTGGGTCTGCAAAATCCTTCTGCCATGCCAACAAATTGCTTTTAGACAGAGTGCAAATCTAGCCATTGTAATTATGTTACAAACATACACACACACATCAGGTACTTGTAATAATAGTCAAATGCACAATAATCTCTTTGAAATGACTGCATTCTGTGAAATAACTGTACTGTAATACTGCACACACTTGCCAACACTTTGCACACTTTGGATACTTTGAATAGCTTTAGTGAATGTGTAAAAGTAATACATTATGAAAAAATACCATCATTTTCCTTTTTTAAACATTTTATGAAATTTGGAAGTTATTTTGAGTATTTTCGTAAGTATTTTGAACATTTTTATCAACATATCACAGTTTCAAACATTTTGTTTAGTTAGAATTTTGTTTTGAATGTTTTTAATGCTTTATTTTATATTTGTTGAGTAAAACATCATTTAAGTGAGTTTTAGTACCTGGAAATTTGTTTCTGACCTGCTTGCAAGTTGTTTGAACTTCAGAGGATCCACTTCTGTATAGTCCTCCATTACTGAACTTGCTCCTCATGGTTTTGACTTGAGCCTATTCTGACACCATGTTACTCATCTTGTGTATTCAAATAAGACAATGAGGCTTGGGTGCTCATTTAATTACAAACAAATACATCTGGATAGAGGACTAGAACATAGAAAAATGAACTAACTGACTGCTACACACATACATGCTTTCACTGTGGCTGCTCACTCAAATTGGCACTCTTGCTTGCACATGCTCAGTACTTATATGCATGTGCCAACTGCCTGGAATGGTTCTTAAAGGTACATTATACACTCTGATCTACAAAGACATCAGAGAGTAAACAATGCATCTAAGCCAGTTGATGTCAGTAAAAGTCAGAGGATTGTTTGACTATATTACATATCACAGACAGGTAGAGTTAGCTGAGACAAAGGCAGGAGGAGGAGAACATACAACAGTAGACTGAGAGACAGTTGAAATGGAGGCAGTTGTTAGGAAACCTGGATGGACATGTGGTGAAGTCCTTGTATTATTTTGTTGAGTGTGAGTAAAAATAATGTCTGCCCTAGCACATAAAACACATAACTTTGTATCTCTTAGAACAAGTGTGACACCCGTGCACTGGTTCAGCAATCAAGGAGCCTCAATCCTCACCAATCCACACCACTAACACCAGATATAATCTCATATATAAGGAAAAGGATAACAAATACACATAGTAAAGTGCATTTCCCTTAAGAGCACACAGATCACAGTCAGTCCAGGGCTGGTCACTCCCTTGCTCTCCAGGTCCCCAATAAGACTCCCCAATGGCACAGCTATAGGGTCCAGATCTAAGCTTAGTGGGCAAGCTAAAACCTCTAGCACCCTCTCTGTCCAACCAGTGCTTCATGTCCCTGCCCAAGTAGCTGAAACACACACACACACACATGCACTTTGAGAAGAGTTTATACAGCTACACAGACACTCCTGGGAAAGGCTGGCACAGTTTCTCCAGCTGTGCCACTTTCTCCTAGACTATATGGTAGTTCCACTTGCCACCACCCACTAATACTTATCAGCTACTCAAAGGCCCTTAAAATGGTGTTCAATTATTACTGTGCAGTATTATTATCCAATTGGTAGTTGTGACTAAACAGTCAAGGCTTATTTCGAGTGACTTGGACAGTAAACTCTATAAATATGTAATGTACTCTAGAGGTTAAATTATCTCTACACAAAACAGCCACAGTTAAAATGGTTTAAAAATATTTAATAATAAATAATTAAAAACACAAGACAATACATTCTACTACACAGGGCTAGTCAAGAGTTCAGAGATCATGGAAAAATACTTAAAATAAATCAGTAGTACAGTTCTGACATCACAGAAAAACACTTAGTCTAATCTTTCTAGTTTCTAGCTATTTATAAAAGAAAGCACAAGTCTAAGATAACTTACATATGAGCAAGACAGTACTGTGAGATGGATGGTCAAGACAAAAATGCTTAATGCCTTCTGATTCTCTCTGTTTAAATTGCTATTTTCAGTCATGATTCCCATTACATCATTTCACACTTTCCTGGGGTTCCCAGGCTGACAGATACTACATTCTTGTTATCTTGCATCTGCAGGAAACTACATCAATAAAATACATTCCACATGTAAACTCTAGTAATTATTCCTTAAGTTAAAAGAATAGGCATGATGCTTCACTCCAAACTCATCGACTCCAAATTCTAACTTCAAGGGACAGGCATGAAATAATTTCAACTTCAAAGGACAGACAAGAAATGCTTGACTTAGCTTTCTTTACAGCAGAGGGCAATGTTGCTACATTGTTTTAAGTTCAACATTTCACAGGATATTTTTTTCATTTAAGAAAACAAGCCTGTATTTCAATATTTATCAGGGGCGGCTCGTGCCATAGGACTGCAGCCCTCCCACCTAAAAAACAAATGAAAAACAGAACAGAGAAACACAAAATCAATTCCCGGACATGTACACATGTGCACATGCTTTCAGACTGCTTTCTCAGCAGTCTAGATAGGGGGAAAGGCATCTCAGCCCCAACATGCCCAGAAGTCTATGTGGTGATGACATCACAAAATGGAGGCAGTCCAGACTGCAGCAGTCACAGGCAGGACCAATCGCAGATTTGAACTGCAAGGAATACTTTGTGATGGACCAATCACACAAGGAATACAGGTAAAGAGGCTGCTCAGATATTGGCATCAACCGAGTAGTAAGTGTAAGCAGTTATTTAGCTCATCAGTGGGGCTAAGGCTGTTCAGTGACACAGTGTGTGTGTGTGTGTGTGTGTGTGTGTGTGAAATGCACCAGTTACTATATACTGGTGGCTAGAGCAGACTCATGGTGGTGTGGCAGGGAATACTTCAGGCTTGAACCCTGTACCTTGCATGCAGGTGTTAAGGGCCTGAATTCCCTACCCACCACCATTTGTAAAAAATGTGCAGAATTTTGCTTCATATCTGATCTGTTGTGTTCCTCATAATATCTGTGGTAAATATTTAAATGCTTGATGTTTGATGGTGCAGTGGTAGCATTGTTGCCTCACAGCTGTAGGTTCTCTGGTTTGATTCTTGGCTGGTGTGCCTTCTGTGTGGGGTCTGCATTTTCTCCCTGTGTTTGTGTGGGTTTGCTTTTGTGTCATCCCATGTTACAAAGACATGTCTGCATTATTTCTTCCTGGGCCTCTGCTGAAAATTGTTTTTTTGTTCCAAGTCAGACTGTCCTGGTTAACACATGTTAAATAAAAATGACAGGCATTTGAATTTCAGACTTCAGGTGTCTGAATGTTTAATTCCTTACATATTTGATGATGCAGTTGTAGCATTGTTGCCTCACAGCTATAGGTTTTCTGGTTTGATTCTTGGCTAGGGTGCCTTCTGTGTGGAGTCTGCATCTCCTCCCTGTGTTTTTGTGGATTTCTTCTGGTGTCCTGCCATTTTACAAAGACATGTGTCTGCAGTATTTCCCCCTGGACCTCTGCTGAAAATTGTTTTTGTTCCATCAGAAGCAAAATTGTCAGAAATTTGAATTTCAGACTTCATATTCTTCAGAAAATACATAGTAACACAATCTTTTATTCTAGCAATTTTCTAAGTTTATAAGATGAATATTTGAAATTTGTCCCTATTTTTGGGACTGTATTCCCCCATTATTGGCTTTGTCCAGGTTTTTTGTGCTAAGGTTGACAGTTATGGCAAGAACTGAATTCACTGAATATGTTTGAGGGCTGTATTCCCTCATTACTGGGTTTGTCCAGGTGTTTTGTACTAAGAGGTTGACAGTTATGGTGAGAACTGAATTCACTAAATGATAGCCATTTATGTTTCAGGCTTTTTCACAAAGCAGCTGATTTGGTATAGTGGTATGTTTCTCTGACTGTTTTGCACAGGGACCTTGTCAGTAAAATGTATGGTGGTGACACAGCATTTCTCTTTGACAAAGCAGCTGATTTGGCATAGTGCTATGTTGCTCTGACTGTTTTGCACAGGGACCTTGGCAGTAACATGTATGGTGGTAACACAGCATTTTATTCTAGCAACTTTCCAAGATTATACAAGCAATGTTTAATGTGTCCCTGGTTTTTGGGCTTTTGACCCCCCCCTCAATAAATGTTGGCTTTTTACAGATTTCTTGTGCTGCTAAGTTGAGATGCAGTTGAGTATTGAGTAGATTTTACAAGGAGCTGAGAGCTGCAGGGGAAGAGAAGTTTAGTGCTGAGTTAGCTTGCATTGTTAATAGCACAACAGGTTGTGTACTTGCTGTTGATGCAGAAGGCTGTGGGTCCTACTCCCACAAGGGGTGGATGCTGCCATACTGAAAATGTCCTCCTTGGTGAAGATACTATGAGCCTGTTATCAGTTTGCCATTCATTTCCTCTTGCAATATTACTAGCTTATCATTATTTTTAATTTAATATAGGCAATTTATTCCTCAGGGGCAACAGACACTATTTTTCGATGAAACCATGAAATATAAAGGTGTTTGCTAACAGCAACCTCTTCATTAGTTACAAATTTCTTTAATGTGGAATTATTTAGATGACATTTACTTCAGAGATTGTGCATATATACTGATAATGGGACTGTAGAATTGTGCAAATTT
This sequence comes from Protopterus annectens, assembly GCF_019279795.1. Classification (NCBI taxonomy): domain Eukaryota; kingdom Metazoa; phylum Chordata; order Ceratodontiformes; family Protopteridae; genus Protopterus; species Protopterus annectens. The sequence continues at coordinate 210,397,313 of NC_056727.1, read as the reverse complement.
ACTGATAATGGTGGACTGTAGAATTGTGCATATTTACTGATAATGGTGGACTGTAGAATTGTGCATATTTACTGATAATGGTGGACTGTATAAGTCTGAGTAGAATTTTATTATGGAAATGTTCTGAACTGGGCAGTTTTGTCATTATGGGTGCATGCATTTTGTTTCATTGCTTACTGGAAAAATGTTCAAAACAAATTTAAAACGCCCTCTAACAACTGTACTGTATTGTACAAGGAATATAATTTAGTACAATCAGGAAGGTGTATCAGAGAGCACATGTATGTTTCATATGCAAGGGGCCTATGATTTGAAAACAGCCCAAAATTAATCTTTATCTGCCACTGGCAAAATGTATTTTCTTTAAATGTGGGTTTCAATGCTGTTTCAAAGAATGTGAGTTTCAAGGGCAGAGAAGTTTTAATGCTGAGTCTGTTTTCATTGTGAGACTACATTGCTTTGTTTAGCAGATGTCTTAGTGTTTGTGCTGTAAAATGCAAAATAAAACTTTCAAATGAAGTCCAAATCATCATAGAAGTAAAGCAGTATGCACATTAGTGTTTATGGTAAATGGAGTGAAATAGCCAAGTAATGGATCATTGGAATGGCTGCAGAGGCTCCATTTGACTATGATTTTGTGAGGGGGAAGGGCAGCAAACTCTGAGGCTCAGCTGAACTATACCTCCCAACTGTCCAGATTTTCAAAGAATGAATAGATTTTTGCTTCTTATTTTTGGTTTGTTCCTCATAAAATTTGTAGTATTCTGGCAAATCATTTAGGAATTAAGTCACTAAATAATGATACACTGAGTTTCAGACTTCATAACCTTCAGAAAAATGCATGCTAAAGTAAGACCTGTTATTCTATCAACTGTCTCAGTTTATACAAGAGCAATTTTTAGTACTGTTTATATGTTCCCCCAATATATTTGGCCTTGCCCAGATTTATTGCATTAACAGGTTGAGAGGTACATGCAAATAAATTGCTTTATAGAATTAGGCATAGCCAGCCTCTCAACTGTCCCAGATTTTGGCTCAAAATGTTGCTCTTCCCCCTAATAATCCCTCCGCAAAATAGCAATGTTGGAAGAAAACATGGAGGGTTTACAATTAAGAAATAACTGCAATAATCAAAGTTATAGATTACTTGAAATGCATGTATATTTTTTTATTTTGTCAGCTGCTCAAGTTAGCAATACTAATATTAAAGTGTCCCTTCTTTGACAGGTTCCCAGCTGTATTGTGTGGCTATTTTATATTTTTGCATCACATTTTTGGTCCATTTTTCATAAAATTGTGTTTTTTTTTGGCAAAGTAGTGACAAATCATTAAAGACTGAAGTTAGAAAATAATGACACACATTTGAGTTTCAGATTTCATACCCTTCAGAAAATTCATACTAATGCAAGACCTATTCTATTATCTTTCTAAGTTCATAAGAGCAATATTTAAAAATTGTCCTTATTTTTGGGCCTTTGTCCCACTTCTGTGTATGGCTTTGTCCAGATTTCTTACTCTGAGGTTGAGAGGTAGGACAAATGTGACAGGGCCATCATAATCAGCCAGAGACATTTCAAATTGCGACATACTTGTTGCACCCCACTCCCCAATGTAGTGACTCTGGATGTGTCCAAGCAAGGCAAGGAGTAGTTATGCAGTGTAACATGTGCAGAGTGTCCCCCCAATCCAGGGTAGACACAAGTACTACAGTGGCTTTTCATCTGTCCTTGATTTTGCAGAATGGTCTGGTTTCTGTCATATTTTTGTACTGCTGATTTATGCTTATTACTCAGAAAGTGCCTGTTGCTCTGTGTTTAAGTAGCAATGCTTTAATGACCATAAGATAAGCTTGTCTGAGATCATAAGATGCAAGTAAGCTTTAATAAGCATACTGTTAAAGAATTGCCAACATTGAAAGCCTTTCTGTTGTTGCCATGCAGAGAATACTTAACTAGATAATGTATAAGCCTTGGGTATTGAAGGACAGGATTACATTATTTTAAAAAGTTCATTACACTTGTTGGAGACTTCCAGTCATCTCTACAGGCTTTACTCATAAACTAAACAGAATGCCAATCATGTGTGGTCCATAACCTGTACAGTAATCCTTTAAGCAATGTATCTCGAGCTTGTTTCTTGTTTGCTTTTCATTTTTTACTTTGATCATGTTTTCCCCATGAAACAAGTAGATAGTTGTCAGGCAGCAGGTCTTTTTTGGATAAGAAACATTTTTACAAGTGGGGGCATCACAGAGATTTCTACTTTCAGCATGTTACTTGGTACTTTAATAAAGCTGAATATAATTTATAATTAGAACTGCAGTGCAAGGAGAAGTGGTTTGAGATGAGTGCTGCTTGTTTTTCTTATACTTGATTTTGACTGGCATTCCAGTAATGTATTTAAAAAGTAATTTATTTTTTCATGCCTCACAACCTTTTGTTTCCATTTAGATATTAAGTAAGCTGTCATGCAGCCAATGCATTGAAATATTTTTATTCTTCTACACTTATTTTTGTCTCGATTGGACTCTCATAATGACGGTTTGGCACCCAGGGCAGCGTATTTAATTAAAGTTTGTTTTTGTGGTTTTGAACATAGCTCCTCCCCTTTCTAGTTGGTCGCACCCCTTCCCATTGACCCCACCCATTCAGCTGTCTCCTGCAGTCCCCCTTTGATTTGAAGTCACCAGCCACCATTGATATTTATATTTACAAATGACAGAATTATGTATCAAATTCTATTTGACTAGGCTGGCAGCCTTCACCCATCTCTACTAGTCATCACCCCCCCCCCCCCGGAGAACTCAAGCTAGTTTTTCAAGTAACCCTGGAGAAATGCTGCTTGAGAGAGTTAGGTCTATCTGAGTATACCTACACCATTCCTTGTCTTGAGAGCCCATCAGCATTGGCATTGCTACTCACACTGCGGTGCTGCACTGACACATCATATGCTTGCAACCCTAGGCTCCATCTTAGCAACTTGGCATTTTGCTGGCTGGCTCTGTTTAACCATATTAGGGGGTTGTGATCTGTCATAATGGTGAATTTCCTTCCATACAGATAAGGCTGAAGTTTCTGCAATGCCCACACTATGGCGAGACATTCCTTTTCTAGAGCTGCATAACATTTCTCCCTGGGTTGGAGCCTATGACTGAGATAAACCACTGGGTGCTCTTCTCCCTCTGAAGAAATCTGGCTAAGTACAGCCCCCACCCCATAGTTTGAAGCATCCATCTGCACAACAAATTATTTGCTGCAATCTGGACTGGCTAACACAGGGGGTCCTCCCAAAGCTTCTTTAAGTTTCTGGAATGTCTGCTCACATGCTGGGGTCTACACTACCTTATCTGGCCTGTTCTTTCTTGTCAGGTCTGTGAGGGGAGCAGCTATGGTACTATAACTGGGGATGAACTTTCTGTAGTACCCTGCTGTCCTAAAAAATGCCCTCACCTGCTTTTTAGTAACAGGTGCAGGCCATGCCTGAATGGCTTCCACTTTGGCAGGTTCTGGCCTTATCTTTCCACTCCTCACTCTATGTCCTAGGTAGGAGACGTCTGCCATACCCATCTGACATTTTCTTGGCTTAATGGTCAACCCTGCCCAGTGTAGTCTGCCCAGCACCTCCCTGACATGCTGAAGGTGCTCTGGGCAGGAATGGCTGTAAATGGCAATATCATCTAGGTAAGCAAGGGCTATCCTCCTGCTCCTGCTAGGATATGATCTAACAGCCTCTGGAAAGTCACTGGGCATTCTTCATCCCAAAAGGCATTTTTGTGAACTCATACAAGCCAAAACGAGTTACAAAGGCTGACTTCTCTCTAACACAGGGAGTCAAGAGCACCTGCCAGTAACCCTTGGTAAGATCAATGGTTGTAAGATACTTAGCCCCACCCAGCTGCTCTAGGGCCTCATCTGTCCTAGGCATGGGGTAAGCATCCGACTCTGTGTGACTATTTAATTTCCTGTAGTCCACACAGAACCTGGTGCTGCCATCCTTCTTTGGCACCAGCACCACTGGGGAGGCCCAGGGACTGTTGGACTCTTGAATCACCCCTAGTTTCAACATCTCCTGTACCTCATCCCTCAGAGTCTGTTTGACTCTCTCAGGCACTCTATAAGGGGCCTGCCTAATAGGTCTTTGGGGTCCTGCATTCACCTGGTGCTGCACCAGGTGGGTGCACCCTGGTTTCCCAGTGAACATGTCCCCAAATTCTTGCAAAACTACTCAGATTTTTTAAACCTTGGTAGGAGATAGCTGCTGGGACATTGCTACCCCTTCCACTGAGGTGTCAACCTGAGCCTCACTGAGGAAATCAGTCCCCAGATCTCCCTCATACTCCTCCTGCAATCCACTGCAAATACTCAGCACAAGGGCCTCCCTATCATGGTAAGGTTTTATCATGTTAACATGGTACAATTTGTGCCACTTGTGAGAATCGCACTCACCTTCCCACTCATTTCAAATTAAATCTTGAGGTCCCCTCACCCTATGCCCATACAGTAGCTCAAAGGATGAAAAACCTGTGGATTCCTGGGGAACCTCTCTGTAAGCAAACAACAGATGGGGCAAATATTTGTCCCACTCCCTCTTAAACTGATCTGCAAATGCCCGTAGCATGGACTTGATTGTAGAGTTTAACCTTTCAACAAGACCATTTGGGAATGGTAGGGGGTGGTCTTCATGTGCTTCATCCCACAGGACTTCCACAGACATGCCAGCAGGACTGACATGAAATTAGCATCTCTGTCAGTCAGTACTTCTTTTGGGAAACCTACCCTGTTGAAAATCTCTATCAAGGCATATGCCACCTTCTCTGCCTCAATGGAGTACAAAGCCACTGCCTCAGGGTATCATGTAGCATAATCCACTACCACTAGAATATACTTTTTCCCTGTGGAACTTGAGGTGCTCAGAGGACCCACAATATCCATAGCCCCCCCTCTGAAATGGCTCCTCAATCACATGCAAATGCATCAAAGGAGCTCTCATCTTGTCTTCTGCCTTGCCTACCTTTTGGCACTGCTCACAGGTCCTGCAGTACCCTGTTACATCTATGGAAATTCCAGGCCAATAGACATTCTGTATAATATCACCTCTTTGTATGTTTTATGCCTATATGACCTGCAAAGGGAATACCATGGGCTATGGATAGAAGCGCCAGACTGTAGGGTCTAGGCACTACCAACTGCTGTACTCTCTCACCTTCTAGCCCTCCCTCAGGGGTCCACTCTCTGTTTAGTAACCCTTTGTCCCAATATACAGATTCACTCTTTCCTTGAGGATCAGGTGCCTCTCTAGCTACCTGCCTCAGGCCTTTCAATGTAGGGTCTGAGAGATGAGCCTGTCTCAACTCACTCCTTGTAACTCTTCCCAGATCCCCTCCACAGTAAGTCTGGCATCCTCTGACAGTGGTGCCTTATTGTCACCCTGGGTACGACTACTCACATCTACCTTTGCAGTCACTCTGTCCAAGGGACCATCAGTACCCACAAACAGCTGTGGCTCACCTTCAGTCTCACTGCTACAGAGTAGCTTCCTCCCTGAAATAACCACCTCAGCAGTCCTGGATGCAAGTATGCAGTCTGTCTGCATCTCCCCCAGTCTACCAGACCCACATGCTTGTCTCCTAGCCGCACTGCATGTAACTGCATAAGCATATGGTACTGCCTCATTTAAATCCTTCCCTGAAGAATAGTTCAGTACCCTTGTTGTCTCAAGACAACCCACTATTGGCATTTTGTCTTTCCCACTTACTGGCTCCCTCACTTTTTGTTGTTCCCCACCTTGCCTCCATGGACACCTGTATGCCACATGGCTCCACTCGTTGCATTCAAAACATTTAACCCTATCTCCTGGACATGTACCTGGACTAGTGGCTTCCCCTGCTACTGGCAGATTCTGTTGTGGTAGTCTGTGCTGTCCATCATGGGTTCCTTTAGACCCATAAGCAGTACTGGGGGTCCCCTTCCAGTTCATGGCTGCCCTGCTTGCCAGGTATAAGTCTCCCTTCTTCCCCAACTCATCTGAAGTAGCACATTGTCTATCAGCTAACCAGATCCTTATGTCCTCAGGCAAAGTGCTAAGGGCTTGTTCCCTCACCAAAAGGTCTGCTAGCCCATCAAAAGTGGTGACTTGACATCCACTCACCCACCTATGGAAATAAGTGCTCAATTCAGCAACATATTCACACACACTTGCATCTGCCTTGCGTCTATGCTCACAAAACTTTTTCCTATACGTTTCAGGTGTAAAAAACTTAAAAACTTAAAAAACTCTAATAGACAATTGTTTACAGCAGTATAATCAAAACATGCAATGTCAGACATTTTAGATGATACAGTTACAGCTTTACCATGGAGTAAGGGGGTCAGGAACCGTACCCAAAGCCCTTGGTCAACTTCATTCTATTTACATACCCTCTCAAGCATATGAATGAAACTAACAAAATTAGCCCCCTCTTTAAACTGTGAAAGAAATTTACTGACCTTTTGTGCTTTTAGGGTCCAGTTACTCCCTTCCCTATTACCTCCATGACTCTGGCGAAGAGTCAGCATCTCCTTCTCATGCTGCATCTGCCTCTCTTTTTCCTCAGCTTCTAGGCATAGCAGTTTCTCGTTCTCCTCACTCTCTAGACACCTAAGTCTTTCAGCTGTTTCTAATGCCACATGCCTGGCCTCCAACTCAAGTCTCTTTAGCTCCAGCTGGATTTTTAAGTCCACTGCAGAAAGGTTGAGCTATCCATTCTCCAAGGGTATTAAATCTCCACTGCCAGTCTGATTGTCCTCCTGGTTGCTGTTTTCTGATGCAGCTGTAACCAGGGCTGCAATCTGGTCTGCCTTAGTCAGGTTTCCATGCACCAGTCCCCTAACCTGGCACATCATCACCAGCTGGCTCCTTGTCAGCTTTCTATACTCCTCTGCTGACATGTTGCCTGCTCAAACTGACTAACTAAGCTAACAAAAGAAATAAAACAGTTGTGATCTGAACTCAGAGTATACACTGTGTGGCTGTTTTAGAGTACAAAAACACCTTCAAAGCTCACTGTACACAAGCTACAAGATTCACTCTACCCACACCAACACAAGCCAATTAGTATTTGCCACCTAATTAATGTGTGATGTGGATATCCCACCACTGCCAAACACAAATGTGAGGATATCCCAACCACTGCCACCAAAAACGTGATGCCCGTGTCCTGGCCCAGCAATCAAGGAGCCTCAATCCTCACCACTAACACCAGAGAGGTTGTCTCATATATGAGGAAAAGGATAACAAATATATACAGTGAAGTGCAATTTCCCTTAAGAGCACACAGAGATCACAGCCAGTCTGGGGCTGGTTGCTCCCTTGCTCTCCAGGTCCCTAATAAGACTCCCCACTGGTACAACTATAGGGTCCAGATCTCAGCTTAGTGGGCAAGCTAAAACCTCTAGCACTCTCTCTGTTCAACCAGTGCTTCGTGTCCCTGCCCAAGTAGCTGACACACACACACACACACACACACACACACACACACACACACACACACACACACACACACACACACACACACACTTTCTGAAGAGTTTATACAACCACACAGACACTCCTGGGGAAGGCTGGCACAGTTTATCCAGCTGTGCCCCTTTCTCTCACACTATACAGTAGTTCCACTTGCCACCACTGACTAATGCTTATCAGCTACTCAAAGGCCCTGAGAATGGTGTCCAATTATTACTGCATAATATTATTATCCATTTGGCAGTTGTGACTAAACAGTCAAGGCTTATTTAGAGGGACTTGGACAATAAACTCTTTAAATATGCATTGTACACTAGAACTTAAATTATCTCTGCACAAAATAGCCACAGTTAAAAGGGTTTAAACATATTTAATAATAAATAATTAAAAACACAAGACAATACTTTCTACTACACAGTGCTAGTCAAGAGTTTAGAGATCACAGAGAATACAACATAAATCAATAGTACAGTTCTGACATCACAGAAAAATACTTAGTCTAATCTTTCTAGTTTCTAGCTATTTCTAAAAGAAAACACAAGTCTCAGATAACTTACATATGAGCAAGACAGTGCTGTGAGATGGATGGTCAAGACAAAAATGCTTAATGCCTCCTGATTCTCACTGTTTAAATTATTTTCAGTCCTGATTCCCATTACATCATTTCACACTTTCCTGGGGTTCCCAGACTGACAGATACTACATTCTTGTTATCTTGCACCTGCAGGAACCTGCATCAATAAAAGACATTCCACATGTACACTCTAGTAATTATTCCTTAAGTTAAAACAATAGGTAGGATGCTTCACCCCAGACTCATTGACTCCAAATTCTAACTTCAAAGGGACAGGCATGAAATAATTTCAGCTTCAAAGGGCAGACAAGAAATGCTTGACTTAGCTTTCTTTACAGCAGAGGGCAATGTTGCTACATTGTTTTAAGTTCAACATTTCACAGCATATTCTTTCATTTAAGAAAACAAGCCTGTATTTCAACATTTATATTTACAAATGACAGAATTATGTACCACATTCTATTTGACTAGGCTGGCAGCCTTCACCCATCTCTACCAGTCTTCACAACAAGTACCAACAATGTACCAAGAAGATGACAATAAGTAACATTTTATGGCCAAACATTGTTCATAGACAGTGGTGGGGGGCAGCAGACAATGTTTAGGCAGTGAAAAGTTTTAGGAAACTTTACAAAAAGGTTTTCAAGGTAGCTGGTGATAGAACTAGGGAGCAGTAGCACATAACTGTAACATTAAAGTAAAGACACTTCAACAATATAGTGGGATGTGGGGCTCACCTTCCAAAACAAGGCCTGCAGCTAGTCACATAAGACCCAAGACACACAAAATGTTTATTGGATGTGCTGCTTGGTTTAGCTGATCACTCTGCATTGTTTTGGAAGGGTAAGTTTGGATGTCTGAAATGCTGGGGTCATTTTTTAGAAGGGGCATGGGCCCTTTCATATGGCACTTGCCTGGCCAGGCATGTCATGCATGGGGCTCCAGTGTATGGTTAAACCTTTGTGTAATTAAGTAAAAATGAAGCAGGCAGGTTTAGCCTAAGGCATTGTACCCAAGGTCTGGCTTGGAAGGATCCTTTCAGTCACTTGTGTTGGCTAAGTTTGGCATTTCAGGGGAATTGCTTACATTCAGTTGTTATCTTGGAACTGGTTCTCTTTCCAAGTTAGTCAATTAGTTTAGTTTTGAAACATTTATGGTGTAAAATAATTTAATTGTGGAATTTCTGTTTATTTATTTAGTTTTTGCCTGTCTTGGCTGACTGTCTAATTTTTATGATTTTGCCATGATTTTTATCTTTGTATATTTGTGCCTATGTGCCCACTTCAGAGCTGGAAAGGGTCCATGGACCTGCTCACCTACCCATTTAATAAACAACCAATAAATTAATACTTATTCCCATTTTAAGGCATGCTTACTGGCTGCTCTCTAGTGTTTCTCCACTGACTAAACTGTGAGACTCTTGGTTGCCCACAAAATCATTAAGGAGAGGGTTGGTACACAACGACAAAAAATTCACTGACCCTACCGACACTGCCAATATTCTGGCAGATAGGTTCAGTGCAAATTTCTCCCCTCCCTCATCCCCGAAAGGTAAAATAAGTATCCCTGCTGAATGTAATCTACCTGTCATCTCAGACGTACAGGTAAAATCAGCACTCAACAAAGCAAAAAACACAGCATCTATGGGACCCGATGGTATCCCCGGTTGCGTGTTACGTGAACTTCAAGATGAACTAAACCCGCACCTAAAAACGCTATTCAATCTTAGCCTCAATAGAGGATATGTACCAGAACACTGGCGCACAGCAACAGTGGTCCCACTCCACAAAGGGGGAAATTCCACAGACCCTGGAAACTACCGACCCACAAGTCTGACCAGCCTGGTCTGCAAGGCTATGGAGAGAATCATCATGGAACTCATAAATGGCGACATTGGGGATCTGCAGACCCTTGATCCCACCCAGTTCAGTTTTGTAAAAGGCAGATCCTGCCTCTTAAACCTGGTTGACTTCTTCGAGTCAGTCACTAGTGCCATCGACGAGGGCAAGGCTGTCCACATTGCCTACTTGGACTTGGCTAAAGCCTTTGACACAATACCACACTCTGGCATCATAGACAAGCTCAGCAGCCTAAATGTAAATCCATATGTCACAAGATGGGTAGCAAACTGGCTAAAAAACAGAACCCATAAGGTCAAAATTGCTGGAGCCATGTCAGACTCAAAACCAGTCACGAGTGGTGTCCCACAGGGCTCAGTCCTGGGACCGCTCTTATTCAGCATTTACTTCTCAGATGTGAAAGCAAATATGGGAGGATTATGGCTGACGAAGTTTGCAGATGACTGCAAACTGGGTGCCATAGTCGATTCACCTGCTGACACACACATCCTACAGAAAGGTTTCACTGAAACGGACAACTGGTGCCGGAATCATGGGCTCAAACTTAACGCCAAAAAATGCATTGTCATCCCCTTTGGGAAAAACAAAGTACCCACAAATTATCACATAGACAATAACCCATTGAGTACGGAAAAAGTAATCAGAGACCTGGGGACTCAAGTTGATAGTGACCTCTCCTTTGACAACCATGTTGCCAAAGTGGTCAGAAAGACCTTCTACCTTGCCCATCTCATCATGAAGGGATTCTCATCCAGATCAAAGGAGGTCATTGCACCTCTATATTCCTCCCTTATCAGGCCCATGATTGAATATAATGCTCCATTTGGGATGTACCTCACCTGGCACATACAACAACTGGAAAGATCCCAGAAGTACCTCACCAAGAGGATCATGGGACTCAAACATATGCCTTATCCAGCTAGATTAAAGAAACTCCAGTTCTATTCAGTAGCATACCGCCTGCTCAGAGGTGATTTGTGCCTTACATATAAGGCCATGTCCAACCAAGAACTGATGGACATGCTCCATCTCAAAAAATCCAGATCCACCAGAACCACACGAGCTAAGGATTTCAACCTCTGCACAAATATAAATAAGACATGCTGGAGGGATAGATTCATAACACAGAGGTTACCAGTACTCTGGAACAAAATCCCAGTTCATGTGAGACAGAGCCCTTCATTGGCACTGCTCAAGAAAAATCTTGATGCATGGATGGGAGATCGTAAGTTTACCCCGGGAGTCACCTCAGTGTCACTACTAGACAGAGGTATAGTATACTAAATAATGGGGTCCCACATGTGTCACTACTAGAAAGGCGCAGCTATATAATACGGGGTGGTGAAAGCCACATCACTATTGGCTAGGCTTGTAAATGCCCCAGGGCAGATAGCCTAGTACACTACTATGAAACTACTATGAAACTATAAAGTATTTATTTGTTGATTATACTGTCCATTATACTCTAAATCTGCTGACCCTTATGTTTATTTGCAAGAGTATCACATAAGTAAGTCAAGAAAGGTATACCAGAGCCAATGCTAAAATGCCAGAAATTACAGTGTTGATATTAAAATACCATATAATAGGTTAAGTGAGCTATTTACCTAGATCAGTAGTATAGAAAGATGTACAGGCACAGATATTTTGCTTATTTCACAATGTATCTAGTTTTTGATGTATAAAGGTTTTGCATCACACATTTGTAGATGAGTTATGCAAGTAGAGAGATGCTGACCTGTGGAACTGAAATTTGAACACTCATCTACCCAAAAAATTCAAATATCTTATTTAGCTTTCAAAACCTGAGATAAACTGCATCCTGGTCTTTGTGTTGCTTTTACTGTTTAGCGTTTTAGTGTTTTGCACATACTTACTCACGCATGCACACACATGTGCGCACACACACACACACACACACACACACACACACACACACCTTGTAAGACGCACCTTACACACACACACACACTCGTATATTCATATATACTTTAATGTTTGATACATTATTTAATGATATACAATCGAATCAAAAACAAGAGTGACAGTGTGATGTTGTACACAGAGTACAGATACAGATTTATGACTTAGCTGTAGATAAAGAACAGCTAAGGCACCAGCAATAAACTTGGTGTTCTACTTTGCAAATACAAGAAAAATGCAAATCCAGTAAGCATACCCAGTGACAGTGCAGTATAGCTCTCAACTTCCTTTTGCAGAATTCTGGATAAAGCCAAAGTAATAGGGTGACAAAGGCCCAGAATTAAGGGCAGATTTGTAAATATTATTCTAATTCACTTACATAGTTATTAGAACAACAGGTTTTGCGTCAACACACATTTCCTGAAGAAAAAGACGTATGAGACACTAATGTCCGGCATTTTAATTGACTATAATCCTCAGTAATTTACCAGTAAATTTACAAGAGACACGTTAAAAATATGAGACAGAGTTAGCGCAAAACCAGGGACAGCTAACAGGTATGTATGCAGTGGGGTAGGGATATATAGAATATAGTCTAAATGATAGAGTAGGAGACAGCAGTTATTAATACAGCATGTGTCAATGTTGGAGTAGATCAGCTGCATTAAAAACAAGGCAGAAGATCCTCAGATCAGCTAATGTAATATTCAGTACACTTTACAGAATGAACAGCTAGAGGAAAGGAATGCATGTGAGAGGCAATGGTAAAAGGTATGACGGAAAAACAGAAAGGGTGGATGAGGTTGGGAATAGTAATTCTTAATAAGTCTGATAATGGCAAGAATATGGGTGGTGAGAATGACAAGATAAGAAGTAAGTGAATATAGATGAGAGGATACAGAAATAACAGAGAGATAGAGAGTGAGAGAGAGAGAGAGAGACTGAGATAGTCGGGGGGGGGGGGGTCAGAAGAGCTGAGACCAGTTTTTTTTTTTTTTTACATTTGTTAACCATGCATGCCCAACTGGGAAGCTCATTTTCAGTGAATTTGTGGGGAATTATAAAATTATTATAATGAAAAACTCAATATAGGCACAAAGAAATAAAATATAAAGCACCACGGCACATGCCTATGCAGAGAGAAATGTACTTCAACAGTTCTATTGTCAAACAATGACTATGCAGTATGAAACTTGGTTTATAAGGTAATTTATAGGATTATGTTTCTATGAGATAGTGTAAGGCTCAGTAATGGCACACTGTCTTAACTAATCTATACAGTCGTTTAGCTAGAAAATATAGATAATAAGAGTATGCTCATATGGGAGTTTGAATAGTTGCAATTCTAGCAGCAAGTTTGCTCTTTGGTTAACTGGGAGCCAGATAGCTTTTTCAGTGTTTATTAATTTATTTTATTTTTTATTTTCCATTTGTTTACTGGGTTAGTCCAACTGGACACAAGGTGACCATTTTCAGAGGAGGCCCGGGGAGAAAAGCTCCAAATACATAGTAAAAAATTATAAAAAATAATAAAAAAAATTATATAAACATAGCTATTTTGTACAAACAGCATAGAACATATAGAAGGAATAAAATCAGAGTTTTACAATTGATGCAGCATACAGTGGTTAGAATATTGAGAAACAAATAAGATATTATACAACAAATATAGAATTGCTTGAACATAAATTCAAAAAGAAGTTTCATTATACAAACAAGGTCATATAACGTACTCCCTCTCCTTTAACCTCAAATGTAATAAGACATACCCCCATGTTGTGAAAGGTGGATTATAAGAGAAGAGTTATTGGCTAAGTTAAATTAAGTGAAGGCTATAAAACATTTTTCAGAGAACGCGCTTTTGTCCATTGATATGAGAATTTCATCAGTCAGAGACCATTTGGTTGTGGCTATGTTCCTCCCTAACTAGAAGCTATGTTGTTTTTGTGAGAGAAGGTGGTATTTAGTAATATAGTCTACAAGTTAAAAGTAGACAATTTTCTCCAAGATTTTGTACAGTTTTGGGGGGGTGGAAATGGGGAGATAGTATGATGAGAGTGTGATTTTGTTTGTTTGGGCAGTGGTTTTACTATGTCAGATTTCCATATATTAGGTATAGTGTTAGTAGTAAGAAAAAGATTAAAGATGTGCTTTAGAGGTGCAAGAATGAAGTCACGACAGTGTTATGTGAACCATGGATGTAGATTGTCTGTACCTGGGGTACCATCCAGCCATATTTATTTCAGTAAAGGGATAATGTCTTTGGATGAGCTCTACTGGAAATAAAAGAGAGGAAAATATTGTGGGTGAGATGAGGAAGCAGTTCTGGGGGGGTGTGCAGCACATTTGAGGAGGTTGCTAAAGTATCTGTGGAAATTATCTGCATACCAGCTGAAGGAAGAACTTGTAGAACTATGATGCAGGTTATATACAGTGAGGTTACTCCTTTCCAAAATTTCCTAGGACTATATTTTAGAAAGCTTTGGAGGTGTAGCATAGAATTACTTTTGTGCCTTCTAATGTTTTTTTTTGGGACTATATTACGAAATCGATAAGACTGGAGAGCGAATGGCTTAAACATCGAAAATGCCGTACCTCGAAGTTGATCTTGGGGGGGCTATGCCCCCAATACTCGCCACTAATTATATATACTAACTCCAAGGTCACACTACAGTGAGGAAAGGGTAACATTTCCGATCTTCACTGTACCGCAATCTCACAAAAAACACATAGACAAATGGAATTTCTGATGTTAAAGCCATTCACTCTTCAGCCTGCTCAATTTCATAATAGGAACCCATTTTTTTGGACAGATTCTTTAGATTTGTATACTGCTTCCTGTTTTCTGGAGTGGGATTAGACTTCCAGGAGTGCCAGGATTCATTCCAGAGTTTGTTTAAGGATTTTAACTCATGAGTTAGCCTCTTTTTTTGACTGGAGTTAGAAAGTCTAGAGATTAAGGGAAAGTGTATATCTTGTAGACAGGAGAGAGTATGTCTAAAGTATTCAGTTGATTTTTAGGATCTGTGGTGTCTGAAATAGGGGTCGAGTCAGGAGAAGAGAGAGTTAAAGACAGTTTTGCAGTATTGGTAGTGGATTTAAATCTGAAGGAGATTGCTTTGGTTTTGCTTTGGTAGATGAGCATAACATTGGAAAAAAATTACTAAATGACTGGAAGTGAATTGTGATGCTGGAGATTGTGTAGGTTGCCCTGACTAGTTGTGTTTTTGTTGTTCATTTAGGTAGCCTAAGACCTCTAAGTTAGTGGACTTATTAAAGTCACCTCGAATAAAAAAGTGCTCTTGTTTGTGTGGGAAAAGTTTGACTCAATCACATCTTTAAATTTCTGTATAGAGGAAGCGGGATGTAGGTAGGTATGTAACAACCAAATAGATATGTGTAGTACTGGTTAAGGCGATTTCTACTAGACGCCGGTTTAGTTGAGATTTCGATGTAGGTGAGACCTATTTTATAAGTTTCACTTTTAACTGAGATTTGTGTAGAGTGCCACCTCCTTTATTACTGCCTGCTTTGCAGTCAGGAAAATGGCTATATCCAGGAAGAAAGTGGTGAAGGGAGGAGTTATCTGGTCTCAGACAAGTTTCAGTAACTGCTAGGAGGTCTGGATAGTGAAGAGTTCTTATATCATTAAACATCCATTTTGTTTGCAATGCTTTGGGCAGTGAGAAGGTAACAAGAGAGAGGCTGTGACAAGGATTGTGCTCAATATTACTTTGAAGGAGGTGGAATAGTAAAATATGAAGCAGCTTGTGTATGTACTTAATTTGATATTTGATGGGTAGGATGGATGGGTGATTACATTTGATTTCAATGATGAATAAGTAGTGACTGTTAAAGTTATTTGAACATGTATGAGTGCCTAGAAATGCTAAAGGTAAAGTGTGTATAAATTAGGTTGGAGCCTCTAAGGGTAAAGGAAGGAAAGTTGATATTACTTTTCTACATAGAGGTTAGACAGGATTCTGTTTGTAGAGTTGTGCAACTACATTTTGAACTTCTAATTTAGATGTAAATAGAACTTCAGTATAGCTCATCAGCTGCTGGTAGAGGAATTCAGTATTTCTTTTCAGCTGCTAAAAGAGACCAGTCCAGATAACCTATTAATTAGGCATCTTCTTTATGCCATCTATCTCTCTAAACATATTAATTTTGCATTTCTGTTATATATTATTTTGCCAAGTGTTTAATTTAGTTATTTCACGTAAAGAGTTTCTTTATTCATTTTTAAATGCTTGCAGCAAGTAATTTATTTTTATCAACCTAAGGGTATGTGCACTGACATGGTGAACTATTAACGGCTGGATTTTACATTTCAAAGTGTTACTGCTGAAGCTATTGCGATCATATAAATCTTTAACAGTTTGATTATTTTTAAGGGGAAATCAGTATGCTGTTGATTTGCTATTGTGTCATGTTGGTGACAGCATTACCATAAAACAAGAAATGAGAATTGATACTGGAGAGAGAGAGAGATCATTAACCCCTCAAACCTCAATCAAATTGAAAAAGAATGACTGCAATGCACAGAAATGGCAAACAGGCTTAAACAGTGTTTTGCAGAGGGTAAGCTTTCCCCCATACTGAGCAACTTTATGCTAGCTCTGAGATTATGCATGAATGGGGAAATAAACACACACACACACACACACACACACACACACACACACACACACACACACACACACACACACACACGTGCACGCGCACACACAAAATGCTTGCACACTGTGCAGTAGGACTCCTTATCCATAATGCAATTTTTGGACTTATGATCACACATGTAGAAAAGCCATGACTGAAATCACGAGGTCAGAATATCTAAGAATTAAAGTAACACTGCTATTTCATTGTGCCCATTTTTATATTTTAGTTTGTGTCATGTTTTCTAGTTTACAATATTTAAGATTGTGCCCGATTTTTGCATCTATTTCTTATTACAACACTGTTTAGACATATCAGGGGCATAATGCTAATGTTTTAGCTGACACTTATCCTTTCTGTAAATATGTGATCATTGACTGAATGTAAATCAGTGATTAGCTACTGTGATGTTGCACTAGTTGGCCACTGATGTCTTGCCCTTAAACTGTCTGGATGCAGAATCATCTCTGGATACCTTGCTTTATGGATAAATGTGTTTACCATGAAGATAAATGTGATATTTTCACTCAGTCCTCTATTATTTTTGGCTTTGCCCAGATTTTTTGTACTTAGAGGTTAAGTGGTGTTGAGTGATTTCAGGAAATTTTGAATGACAGTTAACAGCAGAAACATAGCTAGGGTGGAGTGAATGAGGCCAATTTGTTAGGGGATGAGATTGTCAGATCCTTTTTTTTTTTTTCATTTTTAATTCGTTCTTCTACACATGTATGAGTGTTAGCACCTGGTCTTCCTCATAGAAAGAATGAGAACAGATTGTAAAAGTGACTTTTCTGTTGTTGTTTTTTTTGCTGTCATGTAGTTTTTTTTTTTGCTGTCATGTAGTTTTTTTTTTGCTGCCACCTAGAGAGTGAGGAAATAGAGCCTCTTGAATGTCCTGTTAAGGACACAAGACATAACTGGGGATGGTTCTTCAACTGATTTTGAAAAAAAAGTATTTGGTAAGCAGCAAGTATTGAAGTTGCAGTCAGTGAGGGGTATGTGTATGTGTGTGTGTGTGTGTGTTCACTTGCTGCTGAGTGTGTGTTACTGTAAATAGTCCAGCCAATGAGTGGATGCAAGAGAACAGCTGTATCTTGTATCGACACAAAGACACATTTTCACATCTTGGCTTGTTAGACATGTTGGGCTGTCTGGGGTTGAGTGGTTTAGATTATTTGGGAAGTGATAATCTCTCTCTTTTGGTAATGGAAATTATGGATTCATTTTTTCTTTAATGATTTGTTAACAAGGGGGTATTAGAGAAAATTTTAAGGAAAAGAAAGTATTATTATTATAAATGTTATGGTAAAGCAGGTACGTCTGATGACATTAAAATCTGTACTTTCCCAAAGATTAAAACTTTAATTAATTCAGAAGTTCAGACTGCTTTAACCCAAATGCGTGAATCAACTCAAACAGATGACAATGTTCTATTTTTGGTTATGTTTGCTCATAAAGCAAGACGAGATTTGGCTGAACATAGTAAGCTGGGTGAATTATCAATTAATTTGACAAACTCTGAGAATGAAAGAGATACTCAATTTGGGAGAGAATGTACTGAATGATGCTATGTTATACAAAGCAGATAAATGTTTTCCTGTAGCTGATTTAAACAATAACCCACTGCTGGGTGTGGGATATGCTTCGTCCTCGTGACCAAAGTCAACTGGGGGTAAATCCAACACTGCCCACACCCAGCCGTGGGTTATTGCTATTATACAATGGCATTATTTAAGAAAAAAAACTTACTTTTCTTAAATAATGTCTTTGTATAATGCCTCTGTGCTGCCCCTCCACATTTTACAGGTAAACTGGGGCTTTTTTTGATGTACTGTGCATGCGTATTGGACTTGTGTTCCCACGCTTACATAGTACATCTGTGCTGTGCAAAGGTAGCAACAGAGAAAGGAAGATCTCTGTTGCTTTTTTTTATTTATTTATTTTGAAGAAAAGAAAGAAACCAGGAGACTTTTTATGATTGGGAGAGCCGGAACAGACAAAATAAAAGGATATCAGGTAAGTTTCTTTAGTTTTGCAGAACATACCCGATTATCCTCTTATTTTTGTCTGCTCCATCTCCCTCATTCATTTCAGGTCTTCTGTTTTTATTTTTTCGTTTAAAAAAAAAAAGAAAAGCAAAAAAATTACAAGATATACTAATGGGGAAAAAATCTGGCCGGGCATGCTCGTTGGGCTGGCCAATCAGTGTGCTTGTTTTTGAATATAATTGGCCAGTCATTGTATAATTGACAATAAATCAGGGTAGAGGTGATTCAGGTGACATATTTAGCAAAAAGTTTTGTGTTTACAAATAAATGTTTATGGAGTGAGACAGAAGAATGTTCAATTGATTATTTTTGTACTCAGTCTCTTAAGAAGTGTTGTAATAGGGCTATAGGTGGAAATCAATCTACACTAATGGTAAAAGATGATTCTGTTGTCATGAGTCTAATAGTAATACAGTTAATAATAACACCAGTGTTTAAAAACTTGCTAATAACTGGGGACTCATTATTAAGAAGTGTAAGCAATATTATTCTGAGATTAAACAGACAACTGGTCACTGTCTCTTCTTTACATGGTGGTAATATGTCAAATATAAAAGATAGCATCAAACGCATATTTACAAAAAGCATGAGATATGACTTTTCATTGTTGGGTGTGGATGAAAAGATGTAGGAAGAATTAATGGTGATGCATTCCAAGCAGCTGTAAATGACATTATTGAGAATAGTAAACATTAAATTGGTTTTCAGTTATCTTAATCCAGTTCCACAATTTCAGGGTGAGATTAGATGACAAGCAAAGTCTTCCACAAAACTGGATAAGGTATATATCTTTACACAATTCTGTTCAAGTAATCTGTTTTGGGGAATTGTTTGATGCAAAAATTAAGATATTTAGTAATGGCAAGTTATTCTTAAGTAAAGACATTGATTGTAACTGTTAATAACAAAGCAAACTTGAAATGTCTTCTGTTAAATGCTTGCTGTTTAAATAAGAAATTAGAAGATTTAGAGGCCTGTATAGCTAATAATAGGACTGATGTATTATTGATTACAATAACTTGATTTAGTTGCAATAAAAATAATAATACCAGATTTCTTTGGCCATCACAATTTTAGAACTGATAGGAGACTGTGTGAGGTGTCTATCCATGTAACCACTAAATATGCTTCTGTCACAACATTTAATGATATGGTCTCCAAATTTCTTATAGCGAGTATTGATATCAGTGGAACTAAAAGGATATATGTTTTTTTCCCCACATAGAATCTAAAACATCTAGAGCAGTGTGCAATATACACTAAATTTCTGGTGTTACAATCCGCACTACATTTTATGTGCCATAAGTGTCCTGTGTCCGGATGTCTAAAATATCTAGACTCATCAACAAACGAGCAATAATTACATTTCTCACATATATGTGTACCCAATGTTACCTTTTCTTGAGGTGTATACAATCTTGGGTAACAAAGATGTTTCAAATTCGACCTATTTTTATACGTATATTTAGCTTTAGTACCTATTATCCCTGTGGTTTCTTCATCTGTCAGTAGAATATGCCAATTTCTATTAATAATATGTTTTATCAACTATGTGTCCCTGGCATATGATAATACAACTGGAACCTATGTAGCATCACGTGATCTCTGGCTCATGGTTCTATTACCATTTGAAAAATAGGGCTTCCCCCTCCCTTCTCTTTCCTTTTTCACTCTTGAACATGTACGTACTATCTCTTTGTTCGAATAACCCCTAACAATAAAAGCTTCCCTTAAGTAATCTAGTCCTACTTTGAAATCACTGTATAGTGATGACAGCCTAGAGACCCTCAGTGCCTGTCCTACTACTATGTTTTTAAACATGTGCAGTGGATGCATGCTGCTCCGCTCTAAAAATGACGGATAATAACAGTCCGTCCTATGTATGCAAGTGTGAATATGCATGTCCACTTTGTATATTGTTACATCTAGAAAATCAATCTTGGTAGCCAAGCTCTGATACGTGAAACTCAGAAAATGGGAACTGTGATTCAAGTTATCAACAAAATCATGTAGCAATGCTTGATTTCCTTTCCAACAAATAAAGAGGTCATCTACAAACCTTCTAAAAAATGTAACATTAGATGTACCTCTTGCTCTAATATATAACTCTTCCCAGCCCATCATCACTAGATTTGCACATACATTGGTGCATCTGGTACCCATAGCTATGCGTGACATTTGCCAATAATATTTTCCATCAAATAGAAAGATGTTTTGCTCTAACACAATTTCCAGTAGCATGCATAAAAAAATCAGCTCGCCTCTCATTATAAGTACCATATTTCATCAGACAGGTTTTGACCATCTCCAGGTCTTCCTTGTTACGTATACATGTAAATAGGGACACTACATCTAGGGTCACCAATAAATCAAATTGATTATCCACACTTTCTGTCATAAATGTATATAAATCTACCAAAAAGTTCTCAGTGTCCATAAGAACGACTTCATAACCATGTAGCACTTTTTAAGTTCCTTATCCAAAAACACAGAAATTGGCTCAGTCAGCCACCCAGCCCCGGCCACTATGGGCCTAAACTTAGGTTTCAAGGGGTCTTTATGTATTTTGGGAAGGCCATGAATTTGAGGTATTACAGGATTTTTGACCACAAAGAAGTCATCTGTTTCTTTGGTCAGATATCCTAAACATAGAGTTTCATTCAAGAGTGAATAAACACTCTCTTGCATACTTAAAATCATTTCTCTAGTCACAACCCGATAAACATTGGTATCTGAAAGCATCCTAGTCATTTCTGTAATATAATATGAAGCATCTAACACAACCACAGGGCCACCTTTATCTGATGGCTGAATAACTATATCTTTGTTGTTCTGTAAGGTGTACATAGCTAGCTGTTGGTCTTTACTTAAATTCTTAATGTTCTTTGTATCAGACGTGCCTAAGCTATTATAAAAATCCTCTTCACAGGCTTTTATAAAAACCTCGACATTAGCAGGCATAATTGGAACAAACGCACTTGCTTTTTTATAAATATTAACCACATTGTCATTATTCATTCCATAAGTCTTTTAAGTGTTTTATTGCATGCAAATAAACATAACTGGATTAAGACATCACTAAAATCAGAATTTACATTTGGTATAAAACTCAAACCTTTACATAAAAGTTCTGTTTTGGCTGTGCTTAATTCATAGTGCGAGATGTTCCAAACAAGTCCTGCTCTTCGTACCCCCACATTTTCTTTAATGTTTGTGTTTGGGTACTCGTGGGAGGGTCCTTCCGTTTCTGACCACTCAACTGAGCCCGGTTGTTGAACGACCTCTTCTACATCATTCGTATTGCCATCGGAAATGTGGAAAAAGCCTGTTCCAACTGTTCTTCCTGTCCAGCTATGATTTTTCATCTCACTACAGGCCCATCCTCACTCGTGACCGAAGCCGCTGCTCCACCACTAGTTGTAGGTAGTTGAACCAAAGAAGAAGAATATACTGAGTGGGACGGTTCTATTGGCTCAGTGGGGTGTTCTACTTCTGGATTGGACATCTCTCCTGTGCCCGTTTTCTCATTGGGTACATTCTCAGTTCTGGGACACTGATTGGTTGCCAGGTTTGTAGGTACAGATTGATTCCTGGGCCAGGTAAAAATATGCTGCTGTGCAAAATCATGCAAGTCTCTAGCTAACTTCTTTTTATGAGCTAGCAGTTTTGTACGATATACAATCACTTTCTCAGTAAGTTCATTGAGATAAATATTGACTCTTTTTTCAACCCATTGAGAAAGAGTTAAGTGAATGTGTAATACGGCAGCAAGCTGAAATTGAGAGCCTATTGGGTGATGAAAGAGCCGATAGAACACCCCACTGAGCCAATAGAACTGTCCCACTCAGTATATTCTACACCTTTGGTGCAACTACCTACAACTAGTGGTGGAGCAGTGGCTTCGGTCACGAGTGAGGATAGGCCTGTAGTGAGATGAAAAATCCTACCTGGACAGGAAGAACAGTTGGAACAGGCTTTTTCCACATTTCCGATGGCAATACGAATGATGCAGAAGAGGTCGTTCAACAAAGGGACTCAGTTGAGTGGTCAGAAATGGAAGGGGCCTCCCACAAGTACTCAAACACGAACATTAAAGAAAATGTGGGGGTACGAAGAGCAGGACTTGTATGGAACATCTCGCACTATGAATTAAGCACAGCCAAAACAGAACTTTTATGTAAAGGTTTGAGTTTTATACCAAATGTAAATTCTGATTTTAGTGATGTCTTAATCCAGTTATGTTTATTTGCATGCAATAAAACACTTAAAAGACTTATGGAATGAATAATGACAATGTGGTTAATATTTATAAAAAAACAAGTGTGCTTGTTCCAGTTATGCCTGCTAATGTCACATATCCATGACCATAAAAAAGACCACAAAAAACTAGGAGCGTTATACAGAAATAAGCAATTTCTCACCAAAGCAGCAAAGATTTTAATAGCAAATTCCCACCTTATCTCCACCCTACTTTATGCCTCTCCAATATATACCAACCTAAGGCAATGCGATCTAAACAAGCAAGAGACCTGCTACAACAAAATCGCCAAATTTGCCACAGGGGCATCCTACCGTAGTCACCACTGTCTCTCACTTGCTGAACTGGGCTGGTTTGAACTCCCTCACATCCTTCAGTGGTATCAACTCTCACTCACCCACAAACTAGTAAACCATCCACTAAATGTCCCATCCCTCCAGAATCTACTCCAACCCTATCGCACCACCAGACCACTAAGATCCAGCAACAAAAATCACTTGCAGATCACTAAAGCCAATAACTCTGCTGGTGAAGCACTATTCTCTTGCACCATAGCCAAATTATGGAACTCACTCCCACCCACAATTACCTCCATACCATCATGCACCCACTTCAAAACTTTACTAAAAGTGCACCTAAAAACATGCTGGCTATGCCCTTGCAACTCCCACTCTAATATCACCCACCCCATCCAACCACTACTTTTCTTTCCACTCCACTAACTACCTTGATTATAGCAAGCTCAGATGCTCATAAGCCTAGTACTTATTATACAGCAGGAACTTCTCATTGTAACATTTGTTAATGTCTGTTATGTACTTCACAGATAAAGATTCTATTTGTCTACTGATGTACTATGTTCTTCATCTGTAAATATGTTGTAAGTAATTGCTATGTTAAATTGTTAATCGCTATGTAATCCAATGTATCTACTGTCTGTTTATTTTAACTGTGGAGCTTTTCTCCCTGGGCCTCTGCTGAAAATGGACCTACGTCCAGTCGGTCACTCCCGGTCAACAAATGTAAATAAATAAATAAATAAATGTCGAGGTTTTTATAAAAGCCTGTGAAAAGGATTTGTATAATAGCTTATGCACGTCTGATACAAAGAACATTAAGAATTTAACTAAAGACCAATGACTAGCTATGTACACGTTACAGAACAACAAAGATACAGTTATTCGGCCATCAGATAAAGGTGGCCCTATGGTTGTGTTAGATTCTTCATATTATATTACAGAAATGACTAGGATGCTTTTGGATACCAATGTTTATTTTGTGACTACAGAAATGATTTTAAGTATCCAAGAGAGTGTTTATTCACTCTTGAATGAAACTCTATGTTTAGGATATCTGACCAAAGAAATGTATGACTTCTTTGTGGTTGAAAATCCTGTAGTACCTCAAATTCATGGCCTTCCCAAAATACACAAAGACCCCTTGAAACCTAAGTTTAGGCCTATAGTGGCCGGGGCTGGGTGGCTGACTGAGCCAATTTCTGTGTTTTTGGATAAGGAACTTAAAAAAGTGCTACAGTGTTATGAAGTCATCCTTAGGGACACTGAGAACTTTTTGGTAGATTTATATAAATTTATGGCAGAAAGTGTGGATAATCAATTTGATTTATTGGCGACCCTAGATGTAGTGTCCCTATTTACATGTATCCATAACAAGGAAGGCCTGGAGATGGTCAAAACCTGTCTGATGAAATATGGTACTTACAATGAGATGAGAACTGATTATTTTATGCAGGCTACTGGAAATTGTGTTAGAGCATAACATCTTTCTATTTGATGGAAAATATTATTGGCAAACATCAGGCATAGCTATGGGTACCAGCTGTGCCAATGTATATGCGAATCTAGTGATGATGGGCTGGGAAGAGTTATATATTAGAGCAAGAAGTACATCTAATGTTAGATTTTTTAGAAGGTTTGTAGATGACCTCTTTATTTGTTGGAAGGGAGATCAAGCATTGCTACATGATTTTGTTGATAACTTGAATCACAGCTCCCATTTTCTGAGTTTCACGTATCAGAGCTCAGCTACCGAGATTGATTTTCTAGATGAAACAATATCCAAAGTGGACATCCATATTCACACTTCCATACATAGGATGGACTGTTATCATCCATATTTTTTAGAGCGGAGCAGCATGCATCCACCGCACATGTTTAAGAACATAGTAGAAGGACAGGCACTGTGGGTCTCTAGGCTGTCATCACTATACAGTGATTTCGAAGTAGGACTAGATTACTTAAGGGAAGCTTTTATTGGTAGGGGTTATTCAAACAAAGAGATAGTACGTACATGTTCAAGAGTGAAAAAGAAAAGAGAAGGGTGGGGGAAGACCTATTTTTCAGACGGTAATAGAACCATGAGCCAGAGATCATGTGATGCTACACAGGTTCCAGTTGTATTATCATATGCCAAGGACACACAGTTGATAAAACATATTATTAATAGGAATTTCCATATTCTACTGACTGATGAAGAGACTGCAGGGATAATAGGTACTAAACCTAAATATATGTATAAAAATAGGTCGAATTTGAAACACCTCAAAAAAAGGTAACGTTGGGTACACATATATGTGGGAAATGTGATTATTGCATGTTTGTTGATGAGTCTAGATATTTTAGACATCTGGACACAGGACACTTACGGCACATAAAATGTAGTGCGGATTGTATCACCAGAAATTTAGTGTATATTGCACACTGCACTAGATGTTTTAGATTCTATGTGGGGAAAAGAAATCGTAGACTTAGAGAAAGGATTAAGGGCCATGAATACTGTTTAAGGAAACAACATTAATATACCACTATAGCCAAACATATATTGTCTGGGGTCTATATTAGAACCGCGAATACATAAACATCGACACATAGTGCGTATGCCAAATGCCCGAAACCGCAAAATTCAAAATCTCGAACCGGCATAGTCGGCCAACCCCACCACTCGCTGCATACTACCTACCCAAACAAAATAAATAAACCACATACATACACTAACCGAAACCCTACTTCTAACCCTACACTAAACCTTACATACATTAATATCTATGCACTTACCTTAACCCGCACCCTAACCCTAAGGTCCGTAACTATTGCACACTTACCTTAATGAGCTATACCCAAACAAAATAAATAATCCACACACATACACTTAACAAAACCCTACTTCTAACCCTTACATACATTACTATCTATGCACTTACCTTAACCCGCACCTTAACCCTAAGGTCCGTAACTATCCCACACTTACCTTACAGAGCTATACCACAGAAGGGCCAACTATGCCAATTCGAGATTTTGAATTTCGCGGTTTCGGGCATTCGGTGTACTCGCGATTCACGCAATATGTGTCGACGTTTATGTATTCGCTTAAACAGGCTTTCGCGGTTCTAATATAGACCATATTGTCTGAAGGGGACAGCCATTCATTTAAGTTTCAGGTCCTTCAAGTTATACATGAAAGTATGAGAATGGAGGATGTAGTTAATAAGACCGAATCATATGAGTTGAAATGGATCTTACATCTAGGGGCACATCGGCGCTCCGGACTGAATGATATGATATCCCTTAAACCAATATTGAAGGAAAGGAGAATCAAGCATTGATTTTTCTTATCATATATT
The DNA here is from genome assembly GCF_019279795.1 of Protopterus annectens. Lineage (NCBI taxonomy): Eukaryota > Metazoa > Chordata > Ceratodontiformes > Protopteridae > Protopterus > Protopterus annectens. The sequence goes on along the minus strand of NC_056727.1, from coordinate 210,370,849 downwards.
TATTATTATCCTTTGTTATTATGTGTAAGGATGATTATTTATTTTGTTTTATGTGGTGTATTGGTTTTATAAAAATGCTAAACGACAAAGTGTCATTCTTCCAGATATGTTTCTTTAATTATAAATTGGTTCATGGAATGGTGGGAAATCTGTGCAGTGTGATGGGATGACTCAGTTGTTTTATGTATATATATTAAGCAGTTAGTAGTTGTTTTTAATGTGTCTGAGGAAGTAAAATTGTTTTATGAAAGCGCTTACGCAAATAAAATTTTGGTGAATACTACTGGAGCAATTTGTCTGATATTTTTGCCTTCTTCTTGGTTTTGGGACTCGTTCTGTAAGTTTATATTTGCTAATTAAACCCTGTTCTGTGGATCTGTCTTGGGATTTTCCAACTTTGTTAATGATATTAAGATATGGTGAACAAAAGTAATGCTAGTGATTGGTATTTGTTGCACTCTTACTTGGATAACTTATATGAATAGATAACAACCAAAGGTATGAGATTTAACAATGGAAAATGTACAATTTTCCATTTTGGGTATAATAATAATCAATATTTTTATGCCCTGGCCAATCAGATTTATGTTTCTTCTCAGGTAGTGTGAGATCTAACTATTATGGTAGGTACAAATCTTAACTTTGAAGTTAATGTGACAATATTATTAGGAAATGTTATGATCTTATGAGCAATATCCTTTGATGTTTCTCAAACAAAGTCAGGTGTTAGGAAGGATTTATTTAAGAAATATAAGACCTATTATTGAGTATTAGAGGCCTTTATGTGCATTAAATGTTTTGTAACTGAAGAAGTTGGAATTAATTCAGAAAAACTTTACCAGACAGATAGATGGCTGTCAAAACTTAACCTATAATGGCTGGTATATTTGTCTTTATATTTTTTATTACCAATTTCTAAGTGCTGACATTATTATGATATATAGATGTCTTAAGGACAAATTATTGGCAGACACATTAGATATTGACTTTGTTGATCATGATATTGGTACAAGGAATACAAATTTAGATGTAAAAAATCCTATTTCCAATTTAAAGTTAAAGAAATCTTTTTCCCTTATTAGGGAAGGAAGGATGTGGAATTTATTGCCTAGACATGTACAATTTGCAAATGATTTATCAATATTTAAATGGGCACTAGATAACTGTTTTTTTTCTAAAATTCTATATTTTCCAGTGATGTCCATTAGGCAAAAATGAAATTGACCAGTATAGGGCCTAAGTTTATTGTTTATTCATTGAACCATTTGAACCATTTTACTTGGGTTTAGTAAGTGATACAACTGCCAAAAATAAACAGAAGATTATTTTTATATTATTTTCTTGTATAAAATCATATTTTTTACTCTTAGTTGAAATTTCAATTTATTCCAAACCCCTCTGTATCTGAGAATTTTGTATTGAATGCAACTTTTCTTCTTCCATCAGATTAGCACCATTATATCAAGTATTTACAGGAAGGAGATACTAAAGTAATCAACAGCCACATCAAGACCGAGTGATTTAACTTATGACACCAGTTATTATGATTAAGAGCAGCTATGTAAAGAGGGCTTTGGATTTTTTCCTTGCAGTTGTATAATGATGTTGTTTTTTTTTCCATTTTGATTGTATATGTGATATGAAGAGTAATCCAGGCTAAAGGAAACTGAAATACAAATCTAATGTACCTTTTTCTTTCTCTTGTCTCTTTTTCATTTGTAATCAGTGTGTTCGTTCTTATGGCTTTGGAATGTGTGGCTTTTGTCTTTTGTGAGCTTTCCTCTGAGTTTTGAAAATAAAAGAAAAAGAAATATATTTTGAAATATGTTAGATCTCCAGACTTGTGGTCTCCTGTTTTGAATGTAACACAAAATCTTTAAGGCTAGGAACTGTCTTTTGCTATGTAATAGATGATGACTTAATTACTTGAATATAAATAAGCCACATAGGGGTAGGTTTAAGGGAAGGAAGCAGATTTGGGTGTGTGTTGGCAATTTCTGTTTATTTTTCAGTAAAAATGGTTTAACTACTTGTTTTTCATCAGTGTCAGGAAGATGAAGTCATGTGCTGAACATCAGGGCTAGGGAAAATGTTGCACATAATTATGTGCTATGCTGTGCTCGAGAATGAGTTGATGCTGTCCTCATTTGTGATAATTATTTATTAATTTATGATACTTATAACAGTTAGGGACAGTATTTCTATAGTAAGATATAGCCATAAAAAGTAGGCATGTGTAACATAATTGCTTCTGTATGTATCCTGTCTATTTTTATTGCAATTTATTTATTTTTTTTCTTTTTGTGCTTACCTACATATACTTTAATCTAAATTTGCATTGTTTTCTTTATTGATTAAATAAAGTTAATTTATTAATTTTTAAGATGTTGTAGGTGACATCCATTATTTGGAGCATATTTATGCACTGTTGCTTACCTTTGAAGAAGGTGAGTAGTAATTACACTGATGGTTAATAAGCAGAGTGATACATGTCTTCCATTTGACAGTTAGACCTAACACATTTGAAAAAGATATTAATTGATATGTTAATATTTGGCTTGATTAGTAGTGACCAGGTAACTGAGTAGCTCTGGCCCTAAATCACAGTGGTAGTAGTACTACCATGCCAAGAAGAAAACTGTTGGGAAATGAAAATTTCTGCCAGCCTTTTTCTTGAGAAGTGTATGTGTATGTGTGTAAATAATAGTTTGTGTGAAAGACAGTTACTGTGGATAAAGAAGCACTGGAAGGCATTGCCTCACTGACAGAGTGGTGAGAAAGGGGCCTGCAGTGCTTGGCTAGAGACTCAGCTTTGTAAGTGGCCAATTTGTGGTCCAGTCTGGATGTGGCTATTGGAAGATCATCTGCAGGACAGCAGTGCATAGTCCATTTATGCTGTAGGAGCCAGGTTGCATTTTCTTAATTAATTATTGAAATATACTTGTGTGTGCTTTCTTACTATGACCTCACCTTTGCTTGGCAGTGGTGGGATTCAAACACCATTGGTGACCAGCCATCTTAATGTTACAGTGGGTGCCTTTCTACCATCTTGGTGTCACAGTAGTTGCAGTGGCATCATTACCCTGTAATGTTGGTAAGAGTGTTGAGAGTTGGTGGCCAGTGGTGAGGGTAATAATGGAATTGTAATTATTCAAATTAAAACAAAGTTGTTACCAAATTTGTACTTGTTAATCCTGTCAATCACATGGTAATATGTACAGAGGTTTAGTTGTACACAGCAGTTATTTTATTTTTAGTCAGTTTAGTTTAGGAGCAGGCAGAAATGAGCTATTTTGACTGCTATGCTAAAATGTCAGTGGTACAGCTAACTGCTGAATTTTAAGCAAACAGGATACATCAGGCTATGTCTAAGGAGGAGATGGTGGCAGATTTGGGCACAATACATCATGGAAAAAGTGTGCAGGAGGCAGAGAAAGGATAGTCAGTTCCCTCAAAAAGCACATTAGAGGCTGAAATGGAATTAGAAATAAAACACACAGAACTTGAGATAGTTGAGTTGATGCAGTTGATGGAGGTGCAGAGAGAGAGAGAGAAGACATTTTCAGAGGAGAAAATAAACAATGCCAGCATGAAAAAGAGATATTTTTCCCACACCAAAAACTTGTAAATCATGGAGAGGGTCAAACTCACACACAAAACTTCTTCCTTGATATAAGAAGTGAGGATGATTTGTATTACTTTATAAGGGCCTCTAGGAGGATATGTAATCAACAGCAAGTTGACAGAGGGCAATGGGTGAGGTTTTTAACTTCCCTGATCATGGGTAGAACTATGCATGCAGTTTCTAAGCTCAGTGATGCTGATTGTTTAAATTGTGCCAGAGTTAAAGAATATTTGCTAGCTTTTTATGAATAGACACCATCGTAACACTACTAAGAGGATGGGGGAGAAAAGGGGACCTATAATCACAGTGGGGAACCAGTGGGGGGCAGTCTAAGCCATCTCAGAGGTTACACAGGGGTGGGAGGAAGCACAGGGTTTTGTACACACTGAGGTAGAGGGATTAAGTGTTTCAGATGTGACCAAATGGGGCATGCACAGCCTCAACGTCACAGTGGTGACAGTGGTATCAATACTCTATAACACTGGAAGTATTGGTGCTTTTCCTCTGTCACTGCGTGGATATACCAAGGACTGGATGGTGATCACTTTTACAACAAACATAACCCACCTTTGGATGAGAAATTAAACCAAGGCCCCATCTGCTTGAGTTAGTGCTAATTCAGGTAGATGTAAAAGATCCGATGGCACCTATCAAAAAGAGCATGGGTTTTAACTTGTACACACATACACACACACACACACACACATATATATATATATATATATATATATATATATATATATATATATATATATATATATACACACACACATATGTAGCGTTGTCGCCTCTCAGCAAGAGGTTCTCTTGTTTGATTCTCGGCTGGAGCACCTTCTGTGTGGAGTCTGCATGTCCTCCCTGTGGTCGAGAGGCATTCGAAAGACATACATGAATGGGCGTGCCTTCATTGAAGGTTGGACATCGGGCTGGCACCTCGGCACCATAAAAATCAACTGCCAATCATTAGCGGACCGGAGTTCCGCTGTGGCAACCCCTAACAGGGAAAAGCCGAAAGAAAAACAACTATATATATATATATATATATATATATATATATATATATATATATATATATATATATATACACACACACCCAATTCATATTTTTACATATTTACATATTTTAACATCATTTAATTCATGGATATTTCCATTTTAAGAATTCCCCCACTCTTTTACCCACAACCAAACCACATTTGTTTCAGTACTTTTGTCAATGTCCATTTTCCATTGTATGTGATTTCATTAAATCTTTTATAGGTTCATTGGATCACAGGAAGTTACTAGTCTATTGGCCCTGAGGCCCTTACAAGCCTAGCCAAGAATTTAGCCCATGTTCCGACAAATCAGCATGTGATGCCCCTGTCCAGCAGGGATACAGGTGGAATCCCAGGGGTGTACTTTCTGTTCCCCATCCAGTTATCCAGGTTGCACTTAAACAGGGATATAGGATCATAAGAATTCCATATAGTTAATTCTATCCATTTTCTTATCTTCATTCTGGGATCTTGTCCCATAAAACCCATACTCTGTTATGTCTATATTTAACATTTCAAAATTTAAGTAACTTTTAATCAGATCATGTTTACATACTTCTTTCCACAGTTTTTGAATTCTCCCACATTTTAAAAAACATGTTCTGTAGTTTCCAATGCTTTACATTTATTACATATTCTGTACTATTTTCTCTTATATGGTATATTTGCCCCCACTAGTAATTTTCCTATGGACAATGTCCACAAAAAAATCATTGCATTCTTTAACTTTTTTATAATTTCTGTATCTCATTATTGCTTTCTTCTTATCTATTTCTAACTCCTTCCATAGATGCACCAAACGAAAGGATATCGTAATGTTTACATACCATTCTTTTCTGTTCTTTTCTATCACATTAAATTTCCACAATGCAATTTTACTGTAAAATTCTTTCATTTCTTCATTAATAACACTTTCACTTCTTTTTTTTCATTTCCATTTCTTCCCAAATGTATCTGTGTTTGCAATACATTATTATTTTTATCAAATCTTTATTATTTTTCATTATTCCTTTTAGTACTTTATAATACTTAAAGAGGCTGCATGCACAGTCAGATTTATCAGCCCCAACCTCCTTGTTCATCTTTCATATACAAAATTCCTCTCTTAACTGGGTTCAATCTTGACCTCAAATAAATGAAAAAAATGTCTGCATGATTTATTTTTCATATTTTATTGGCATCATATAAACATTTTTATTATAAGCTATTTTACTTATTATTATGATATTTATTAAATGTGCTTTCTTTTTGTATGAAAACCTATGTCTTCCAGAATGTAATCATGTCTTTGATTCCTTTAATAACTTTATCCCATTGTTCATATCTGTATTCTGTCCTTCCAAATACTATTCCTAAAAGATCTATACTCTTCCACATAATATTCCACACCACCTATAATACCTTCATACCCAAATCCCTTGCTTTTATCTTTATTTATGTTTAGACCAATTTTCAACTGTGCACTCAATTTTTCATTAATTTTTTCCATCCAGACTTTATTTTTCATTATTACTACAATACCATTAGAGTAAGTATGCATTATTGGTAGCTGTATCTTCTGTATCATTCTATAACCTCCCTTGCTTGACATTTTAATTTCCATTACTACTGTATTCATGATTATAGCAAAAATCATATTCCTTGAAGGACATCCTTATTTTATACCACACTATTTTGAAAATTTCCCCAGTCCAACTGTTTACATTCAATTTTACATACTTCTTTTCATATACTGATTTAATGACTTGTAATATTTTTTCACTTATGTTGTATGCTTGTAAAATTCCCCATAATGCTTTATACTATTAGCATATGCCTTACTGACATCACATATCATAATTTTTGTTTCCACTTTTTTTATTAATAATATCATCAATTACTTCCCTTATTATCTGCAATAGGTCTTGACTCCCCTTTCCTTTTCTCCCAAACAAATTCTGATCATACAATCTTCCTATTTTACATTGCATTCCTTTAGTAACTATTCTCATAAAATCTTATTTTTTTATTTTATCTTTACCTGTTTTCTTTAATATAAATGTTATCATACCTGCGCAAATTTCTTTATACTTAATTTCTCTTTCTAGCTACTCATTCATTACCTCTATAAACACCATTTTTGTGGGTTATGCAGTTCTTTATGCATGCTATAAACCTGTAGCTGAATTAATATCTTTCATGATCTCATTCAACTCATTTATATTTATTTTTCTCTCTAAATATTTATCTTCCTTATTTAATTTTTCACCATTATAAATTTGTTCTATGTCAACTTTTTTTTACTGTATACATCTAATACATATTCCTTAATTATTTGATATATTTCTCCTTGTTTTTAACTTGTTTCCCTTCTTTATGTTTGTAATTCTCTTATTATCTTTCCTTCTTTTACTATCTTGCATAAGTATGGTGCTACTTATTTTTTCCCTATAAACAATATTTTTGCTTATATAACAATCTAGTAACCTTATCCTGATTTCTCCTATATAATTCTTTTTTCTTTTTCATAAAATGATTTTTTCTTCTCTCTCAAGTTTTAAAATACTTAATATTTTATATTCCAATTTTTTCCTTTTCTTTTCTATACATTTTTGAAATACTTTTTTTGTATTTCTTTTTGAATTGAATCCACCATATTGTCCAATTTTCATAAAAATCTTGCATACTGGTATGTTGTTGCCATTATTCTGTAATTTCTTTTCTTTCTCCTGAATCTCTTTTTCGTTTACAATTTTTATGCCTTTTCCTATTTTAATATATTCCTCATTTTCATAAATTCTTATCCAAATTGCCACATGATCAGAGAATGGATTATATTTAATTCCTTTTTTATAGTTTTTTAGGCCTCCTGATATAAAAAATAATCAACTTCTGACTTAATGTCATTTCTTTTGTAAGTCCAGTGTTTATTCTCCCATATTTTTAATTTTCCACTTTTTATAATTTCAGTAATCATTTTAACATCACAACTATTCTTTTTATTTCTCAAATACAATTAAAGTCATCTGTGATTATTACATCCATGTTAACACAGACATAACTAGATATACTTTTAAACATTGTTTCTCTTACTTTTTTGTCACATGTGCATATAAATGTATTAGTCTATATACATCTTTTTTCATCTAATATCTACTACAGTTATTCAGCCCAGTTTTACTATTGTAAGATATAACATTTTATATATTTTCTTGGCATAGTATACATATACTTGAACATGTTTCTTTGCCTATATTTCAAATAACAGTACCATTACAAAGTTTTTTGTTTGCACCCTGTCTTCTCCTGTTAGCATTCTAATGTCTTCTAATACTATTATTTGAGCATCTACTGCAGCACACCATTGTAAAATACTAATTCTTCTGTTAATATTCTTCATACTGTTCACATTCAAAGCTAACATTTTTAGCTTTATAGAACAGTTATTAGAATAATCTTCTTATCCCTTTACTTTCTTATTCTATCTTACCATTATATTTTTACATTTTCTTTTTCTTCCTCAATCCTCTTTCCTATTGAATTTTTCTTGTCTTTTACTATGTGTCACTCTTCTTCACTTGTTTCATGTCTCTCTTTCTTTTTCTTTTATTTATTTATTTGCAGTTTGTTAACTAGGAAAGTCCATTGGGCCAGAATGAGCCCTTTTTCAATGGAGGCCCAGAGAGAAAAGCTCCATGTATATACATACAGAAATAATAGCAGCACAAATCAAATCAATATTAATACAGGATAATTACGAAAATAATTAGCAGAAGTTATTACAAACACTTTTACAAGACAAAAAATAACAGGACTGTGTGCCATGTCAAGGTTATAGATTTCTGGTCTCCTAAGCAATAGGATTACTGCATGATAGCTATCCTATGGTATTGGCATATTACAGTGGCAATGCAAGTATAGCAAAGAAGTTAGGAGGAGTGGGAGCAGGAGCACTCACATTTAGAAGAGAGATAAGAGTGGAGTAAGGTCTTAAAAGCTGAGAGGTTCTGGGCAGTTTGAATATGGGGGGAGTGAATTCTATTTCTGTGCAAGGGAAAAAGATAGGAGAAATTGGCCTGGAGTGCGCAAAGGCCTATACACTTCAAGTAGGTTCTGATTGTTAGACCTGAGAGATCGGTCAGGAAGGTGCATGGTAAGGGTGGAGGAGAGAGATGGGGATTGAGAAGGCTTGAAAATGAGTTTATGGGCAGTGGAGAGTTGAATGTAAGAGAGGAAGTTGGGAAGCTCAAGCCAGTTTAGGGAGTGTAAAGAGCCACAGTGGTAAAAGAATGATTTGACGCTTGTAGCAAACTTTGAAATTTTATTGTAGCAGCTAGACTTAAGGGTGGCTTAAAGGTTGATAAGGATGGGAGCTCAGTACATGAGAGAGGGGAGGAAGTAAGTAGTAGAGAGTGCAAGTTTCATTGAGGAGCTTAGATAGCGATTGAGGTGGTAAAGTTTACCAAGTTTCTGGTGAGTTTTCTTAATGTTAGTTTGAACGTGAATGTCAAACTTTAGTTGTTTGCCAATAAGGATTCCTAGAAGCTTGATATGGTGGACTACTTTGATCTGAGTCTTATTATGGCTTATTATACAGAAGGAATTTTTTGTCTATTCTTGGTGTTTTTAGATGGGGGTGAATAGCATGATTTTGGTTTTGGATGCATTGAAAGCTAGGTGATTGTTTAACATCCAAGCCTCAGTGCTGTTAAAGGCAGCTTGAGTTACTTGCAAGAGTGTGGCAAGAGATTCGGCAGAGCAAATGATCATAGAGTCATCAGTGTATTGGATGAGTTTAGCATTTGGGATGCAAAGATGGAAGTCATTTATGAAGATATTAAAGAGTAAATGGCCTAGTATGGAGCCTTGGGGGACACCAGTGGGGTTGTCTTGGTAGGAGGAGGTACAGTTATTCCATTTAACGGCCTGTTGCCTATTTGAGAGGTAACTAGAAAACAAACTGATAGTTGGGATGGAAATATTAAGGTGAAGGGGCTTAGACATTAGAAGGGTATGGGATATGGTGTCGAAAGCCTTGGATAAGTGTAAGAAAAGGGAAGATACAATGTTTCCTGAGTTACAGGTGTGGTTGATATTCTGAAGGAATGATAGAAGGGCAGTGGTGGTACTGTAACTGGGTCTAAAACCATGCTGTGTTGGGGTAAAGAGATGATTGTCTAAAAGGTAAGGTAATTAAATGATCACTTTTTCCACAAAAATAAGTCTTTAGTTGTCCTCTGTACCTCACAAAACCTCTATTGCCATGCACATTAATAATACTTGGTATGTGTACCACATTGTCATTTTTCATTTTTTTAAATTATTCCACATTCCCAACCCCCCAATCCATAATCCTCTTTCATCATAGATTTTAGTTCTGTCCACCACTTCTTTACATATTGTCAACAAATATTCTCACAGTTCTTTTGCTCCCTCTTTAGTTCTAAACTGAATCAAGATTCTTTTTTTTGTCTAAAAAATGCTTGTACAACATTTTCTGACCATGGAATGTCTGCTTTCTTTTTTTTATAGGCCCCCAAAAAGTTTTCTATACCTTGGCCAGTTTCAAAAAACAAGTCACAACAAGTTTCTTTGTTAAATAAAATGAAAACTGTTATCTGCTCAGCTTTTATTCCCAGAGGTGCAATAATATTGTCCATACCTCATATCTGTCCAGGCCTTTTTCTTTTTTATTGCTCACCCAAACAACATATTTTTTCTTTACTTTGTCAATCTCCACCTTCTCCTTAGCTCTTTCTTCCACAGTTTGAACATAGGATTTTTTTCTGGACCCTTCTGTGGATGTTTTTCCTTTTCTTTTTCTCCCTCTTATATATTTTTTTCTATAATGTTACTCCAGAATACAGCTCACTCTGGTTAATTAGCTCCTCCATATATTCATCCTGCAACCCTCCTGACTGGAGGGATGAAATAACACATTTTCTGTCATTTCAAACAGCTTTTTCTGGGCATTTTCTTCTGAATTAATCTCCACCACAGCATTTAGCTCCATCTCCTTCCAGATTTCCTCACCATCAGCAGACAATGTTTTTTTCTGCTCCCACATCACAAGAAAATATTTCTGGTAGTGACTCAACCATTTTTTTCTTCATATTGCCTTGGCTCTCAGCAGCCATGTTTTTGCCCTGTTCCTTCTGGCTGCCTCTGAGCCTGGGCAGGAAACAGGAAGTCAGGATGTGTAACACCCAATCTCTTCCACCTACTGCAGTGAGTAGGAAAATTCCTAAATGCCCTGGCTAAATTTCCCCTAGTAGGAAATACCATCTTGGGTATCCCCTGAAAAGAAGCTACTAGCTTAGTGGGGCTAATCTGTTCAACAAAGGATAAACAAATCATCATCTTCTTCCGGCTGTTCCCGTTAGGGGTCGCCACAGCAGATCACCTGTTTCCATTTCTTCCTGTCCTCTGCATCTTGCTCTGTCACACCAACCACCTGCATGTCCTCTGTCACCACATCCATAAACCTTATCTTAGGCCTTCCTCTTTTCCTGTTACCTGGTAGCTTCATCCTTAGCATATTTTTCCCAATATACTTAGCATCCCTCCTCAGCACATGTCCAAACCAACTTAATCGTGCCTCTCTGGCTTTGTCTCCAAACCTTCCAACCTGGGCTGACCCTCTAATATACTTATTCCGAATCCTGTCCACCCTTGTCACACCCAGTGCAAATCTTAACATCTTTAATTCTGCCACATCCAGCTCAAACTCCTGCCTTTTTGTTAATGCCACTGTCTCCAACCCATATAACATAGCTGGTCTCACTACCCTCTTGTAGACCTTCCCTTTCACCCTTACAGGTACTCGTCTGTTACAAATCACTCCTGACACTCTTCTCCACCCAGTCCATCCTGCCTGTACTCTCTTCTTCACCTCTCTTCCACACTCACCGTTACTCTGAACTATTGACCCCAAGTATTTAAACTCGTCCACCTTCACCACCTCTACACCTTGCATCCTCACCATTCCTCTATCCTCCCTCTCATTCACACACATATATTCTGTCTTAGTCCTGCTGACCTTCATTCCTCTTCTCTCTAGAGCATATCTCCATCTTTCCAGGTCTCCTGCACCTGTTCCCTACTCTCACTACAGATCACAATGTCATCTGCAAACATCATAGTCCACGGGGACTCCTGTCTAATCTCGTCTGTCAACCTGTCCATCACCATTGCAAATAAGAAAGGGCTCAGAGCTGATCCTTGATGTAATCCCACCTCCACCTTAAACGCATCTGTCACTCCCACTGCAGATCTCACCACTGTCACACTACCCTTGTACATACCCTGTACCACTCTGACATACTTCTCTGCCACTCCCGACTTCCTCATACAATACCACACCTCATCTCTAGGCACCCTGTCATATGCTTTCTCTAAGTCTACAAACACACAATGCAACTCCTTCTGACATTCTCTGTACCTCTCAATCAACACTCTCAGATCAAAGATTGCATCTGTAGTGCTCTTTCCTGGCATGAAACCATACCGCTGATCACTAATCATCACCTCCCTTCTTAACCTAGCTTTCACTACTCTTTCCCATAACTTCATGCTGTGACTGATCAGTTTAATCCCTCTGTGATTACTACAGCTCTGCACATCACCCTTATTCTTAAAAATCGGTACCAAAACACTTTTTCTCCATTCCTCAGGCATCCTCTCACTTTCCAAGATTTCATTAAACAATCTAGTTAAAAACTCCACTGCCATTTCACCTAAACACCTCCATGCTTCCACAGGTATGTCATCTGGGCCAACAGCATTTCCGTTCTTCATCCTCTTCATAGCTATCCTTACTTCCTCCTTGCTAATCCTTTGCACTTCATGATTCACTATCCCTACATCATCCAACCTTCTCTCCCTCTCATTCTCTTCATTCATCAACCCCTCAAAGTACTCTTTCCATCTCCTCAACACACTCTCCTCGCTTGTGAGTATATTAAACTCATTATCCTTTATCACCTTTACCTGCTGCACATCTTTCCAAGCTCGGTCCCTCTGTCTAGCCAGTCGGTACAGGTCCTTTTCTCCCTACTTAGTTTCCAACCTTTCATACAACTCTTCATATGCCTTATACTTAGCCTTCGCCACCTCTCTCTTTGCCATGCACCTCATCTCCTTATACTCCTGTCTACTTTCTTCATCTCTCTGACAATCCCACTTCTTCTTTGCCAACCTCTTTCTCTGTATACTCTCCTGTACTTCCTCATTCCACCACTATGTCTCCTTGTCGTCCTTCTTCTGTCCAGATGTGATACCAAGCACCTTTCTAGCCGTTTCCCTTACTAGCTCTGCTATTGTTACCCAGCTATTTGGTAACTCTTCACTGCCACACAGTGCCTGCCTTAGCTCATCCCTGAACTCCACCTCACAATTACCCTTTTTCAATTTCCACCATTTGATCCTTGGTGCTGCCCTCACACTCCTCCTCCTCTTCTTGATCACCAACGTCATCCTACAAACCACCATCTTATGCTGCCTAACTACACTTTCTCCAGTCCCCACTTTACAGTCTCCAATCTCCTTCAAACTGGCCCTCCTACATAAGATATAATCCACCTGTGTACATCTTCCTCCACTCTTGTATGTCACCCTATGCTCCTCCCTCTTGTTAAAATACGTATTCACCACAGCCATGTCCATCCTTTTCACAAAATCCACTACCATCTGACCTTCTGTATTCCTTTGTTTAACACCATACCTACCCATCACTTCCTCATCCCCTCTGTTCCCTTCACCAACATGCCCATTGAAATCTGCTCCAATCACCACTCTCTCGCCCTTGGGTACAGTCATCACCACTTCATCCAATTCACTCCAAAATTTTTCTTTCTCATCCATTGCACACCCAACTTGTGGAGCATATGCACTAACAACATTCATCATTAGACCATCAATTTCCATCTTCATAAACATCACTCTATCCGACACTCTTTTCATCTCCAAAACACTTTTCGCATACTGTTCCTTCAGAATAACTCCTACGCCATTTCTCCTCCCATCCACACCATGATAAAACAATTTGAACCCACTGCCAATACACCTAGCCTTACTCCCCTTCCATCTGGTCTTTTGCACACACAATATACCAACCTTCCTTCTGTCCATCATATCAGCTAGCTCTCTCCCTATACCAGTCATACTACCAACATTCAAAGTTCCAACCCTCACTACCACAGCCCTAGCCTTTCTCCTCTCTTCCTGCCTTCAGCCATGCCTTTCGCCTCTTCTCCTCCTTCGGCCAACAGTAGCCCAATTTCCGCCATTACCCTATTGGCTAACAGTACTGGTGGCGGTCGTTGTTAACCCGAGTCTCGACCGATCCGGTATGTAAATAGTAACTGGTGACTGCATGAAAAGTTTTGGCGAAGTTTTACGCCGGATGCCCTTCCTGATGCAACCCTCCCCATTTATCCGGGCTTGGGACCGGCACAAAGAAATGCACTGGCTTGTGCATCCCCAGTGGCTGGGTTAACAAAGGATAAATAAATATATACATAAAATGAAAATAATGACAACCCATGTGATGTCACTAAGAGAAGAAAACACTACTGAATCTGCAGGATTTTTTTTTTTTTTTTTTTTACTGGCTGGTAACTTTATATTTTTTAGTAATAGCACAGATAAGTTACGCCAAAGTCATAATGCATAGTAGGGTAGGGACAGATATTCAAAGAACGCTTTCAATCAGTATTAAGTTATTCTAGAATCAGCATTTATGGCTACCTTGTAACATAAGAGATACTTCTGTTACTGTGTAACCATGAAAAGATGTATTAAGCTCAGCCTTTGGCAATGTTGAACATGAAAAGGATGTAGCTGTGATAATGTTTTTGAACTGGTTAGCCTTGTCTGAGAGTACCGACATTTCAAGTAGCTGGGAACTGCAGTGAGTACCTTAGGCAGGCTTTGGAGCTACAGTACACATTAATCAGTGTATTAACTTCCTTATGAGTTTAGCCGCATCTCTGGATGCCATTACTGTTTGGGAGAATTTCTGTGCCTAGAATATATGATTTGGGTCATCTTTGAGAAGTCAAGACTTGAGTACCAGTACCAGATAACCAGCTATGTTCTTGTCTGACAGCTCTATAGTCATTATGCTTGTATGCCTACTTAATTAATGGCATCTGAAACTGTTTATTGAATGGTATGTATACCATCTGGTGACAGAGAGTCAAAGTAAGAAAGAAAGAAAGAAAGCAATTCTGGAATTTAGAAACTTCTTAAGCGCCTTTTTAGGTTTTCCAATTCATTGATACTCTAAGAATCAAGCTGTAAAGACTTTCTCTGAGCAGTTTGAGAGAATGATGTTCAAACCTGAAAAGGCTGTGAAACATTTTCAGTATATTTATCATATATCATACCAGATGCAGTTGCAGTTTTGACCACATTTTTTTGTGAGCCCAGAGTTGCATAATTTATTCTGCTACTTGGGATCAACTTCCTTACATATCCTGTGTTGTGTATGATAAATGTATTTGTTGTTTGCTTTTGTTGATTTGTGCATGTAGAAGCTGCACTGTTATATAGCACCAGGGGAAGCCATCTTATCCATTTACAGTAGTCTCAGTAACAGTACAATAAAAAGCTTTTCATCCCTGCTGTTAAAGTGGTTATCTTAGTTTATATAATGCATCCCTCACCTTAATGCATTGCCTCCAGTGGATAATTTCAGTGGTTGCATCTTGAGCTTTTTGACAAAACCAAGTTATGTCCTCACATTTCAAACAAATGTTTATATCTCTATAATCTTAAGGGTAACTAAAGAAGTGCAAAGGACAAACTGTATACTATAAACTAATCCTTACAGTGGTAGTATTCATCAGTATCTAGATCTTAAACTGGATTTTATAAGGTATAATAAACACAGTACATATTTGTGTAATATTTTGTAAACAGCTTACAATGTCTCAGTTACCACTCAGTGCACACACCTAATGTGGCAGGATCAGCTTTCATATCAGGGTGTCTTGTTTGTGTTACTTGGTTATCAAAGATAATCAGAAGCTACTTGTTAGAGGCATTAGATTTCCAACCCTAAGTCAGTACTTACTGACTAATAATTATAATATTCAGAGGCCACTTTATACAATTAACAACAAAAAAAAAATCTTACCTTCTAGTCATCTAATTTTTTCAGTGGTTTATTATATAATGTTATGTTATTTTCATCCTTTCACAAGTACTCACAGTTTCTCACACTTACCAGTAACCTTTATTCAACATTTGAAAATATGAGTAAGAGGTAAAGAAATTCTGCAGATTTCAGGTTAGCTCTTTCTGAGCAGCTCCATAATGACATTGCATTTACATGCTTTATAAATAAAGGTTACCAGTTCTGCTATTTACACCTGATTTTAGCCTCTATCTTAACTAAAACTTTGTGTATTAACAATTAATTACAACCTTCAAACTACTTTAGAAACCTGAAAAATTCCCATCTGTTCACTCCATCATTCAGCGTTGCACTACTAAGAGACCTGTACTCCTCATTGACAAGTAATTACTCCACATAACATAACCTAAATAATAATGCAGGATTTTGCCTGTAATCACACTGCATTGCTAATAGCTGGAATGCCACCCTCCTCCAATTAGGAATAGTCTGCAACCTGAAAGACTTTAAATGCCACCTGAAGTAACACCTGATAGATAAATGGCTCTGCACTTGCACCACCCTAGTTATACTGGTACTGATATTCCGGGGTGACTCTTTTCACCGTTACTATTCTGCCTTGCCCTTAATCCATCAAGGTGTTTACTCAACAGTTTAGGCCATGGCTACAATCTGGCTCCTAGAAAACAACAAAATGTTAAGACTTCTCTCATCTCTTTGTCAATGATTTAAAACTGTATAGCTCATCAGATGAGGAACTGAAAGCACAACTGCAAGTTGTCAAAACTTTTTCAGATGATATAAGAATGTCATTTGGTCTTTATAAATGTGCAAAAGCAACTTTTAAAGCAGGAAAACTGCAGCACCAAGAAAACATCAGTTTGGGACAAGAATGTGATATAAAAGAACTTTAGTAAGAAAGAGTGTATAAATACTTGGGAACTGATGAAGGATCAGCAATAAAACATGAACAAATACAAATAAAACTTAGTAAGGAATACTTTAGAAATTTAAATTAATTTTGAAAACAGCATTCTAGGAACAAAATCCAAGCTATAAACCAGTTTGTCTTCCTGTCCTAACTTACAGTTTTGGAGTGATTGACTGGCCCCAAAACGTGTGGGATAGATTAGATATTAAAACAAGAAGGATGCTTCATGCTCACCAAATGATTTATAAAAATCAGTGCATACCAAGATTATATATTTCGAGTTTTGAAGGAGGGATGGGCCTCCTTGAAATTGATTATATGTATAGATCTGCAATTGTGGGACTCCACACATATCTGCTGACCTCACAAGACCCAAGCGTAGTGAAAGTTTTGAAACATGAGGAGAATAAATTTAAGATGATTTCTCTGCTTAATCTAGCAGAAGCTTATCTCCGTCAAGCAGGAATGGAAATGAAACCAGAAGTAGATAAAAATCAGGCAACAACTGAATGTGCCAAAAAACAAAAGAAAGAATATAAGGTGAAGGATCAGATGAGAAGGCAAGAAATGTGGAAAAAGCATAAATATAGCTGCAAGTACAGAAAACTTCTGGAAGAACCTCATGTTGATCAGGAATGAACACAGGACTGGTTAAGGAGAGGCGAATTCAAACCAAGAGATGAAAGGTTGATATTGGCGGCCCAAGATAATGGGCAGTGTACACGTTGGTTTATAAAGTCCATTGAACATATGGGAGAAACAGACAAATGTAGGTTTTGTAAAACCGAATTAGACAAAGTTGCACACCTTGTTGCTGGTTGTGACATACTAATGGCAGTAGGACTGTATACTGAAAGGTATAATAATGTGGCGAGACTGTTGCACTGGGAATTGTGTAAACATTATGGTATTGAAGTGGCTGAAAAACACTTGAAACATGAGCCACAAAGCATCATAGAAAATGAAAAAGTCTACATCACATGGGATCATCCATTACCAGCAGTTCAAAAGATAGATGCTAGAAAACCGGATATAGTGGTCCAAGAAAAGAAGACAAAAGTAGCATTGATCATTGAAATTGCCATACCCAGTGACTACAGTGTCTTGTGTACAGAGAGACACAAAGTCATAAAATATCAGGATCTGCAGGCAGAAATGAGAGCAATGTGGAAGAAAGATACCCAGACAGTTCCAACAGTAGTAGGTGCAGTGGGTCTTTTAAAAAATAATTTAAAATCATATTTAGATATGTTACCAATACATGTAACTCCATATGAACTGCAGAAGGAGTCATTACTGGGCACATTGCAGATGCTGCGAAGAGCACTACTGGCTGACATCAAAGATTGAAACAATACTAATTTCATTAACTTTGATCATACTTTGCATGTTCTCCCTGTGTCTCCATGGGGTTTCTCCCATGTCTGAAAAACATGCTGAGTGTTTTCATCTCAAACTCACCAATGAATGGAGCTGCGGGCAGCAGCACAGACTCTACATGGTGCCCTATAGGGGGAAGAGTTGTACAGACCAACTGCTTTGGGCATCTACTGTGGTGCGCAGTATCCTAAAGATAGGAGAACACAGATCACAGACTGCACACTGTGGCAGGGCTAGCTACTCGATGGTGTAAAATATGGCTGTAGGTGATTTGGTTATGTTGACTAATGTCGCCAAAATGGGCATGGGTAGTTACTGGTGATAAGTGGGTTGAGGACCCGGCCTACTCTCACCCACGCCAGGGACCCTTGCTAACGGTGGGAGGGGTATATGTGCCCCTATTGGCCAGTGTGTGACTGCCATAAAGCCCAGTAGCCCTGGGCCAATAAGCTACTGGCTGGCTGGTGTCCAGTTGCCCAGCCTGGGTTATTTGGGATAGCTCTGTTGAGCAAAAGCTGGACATAAAACCAACCAACCTGCCAAACATGAACTGAGAAGTGCTATGCTTAATGTAGGTTCACTGACAGGATACAGCTTGAAAGTGGATGACATGATGATATGTAGGAGGCTGGACATCCTATGTATCCAAGAGAAGAGATGGAAGGGCAGTGCAGCAAAGCCACTTGGCTTGGGATCCAGACTCTACTGCTTAGGTGGGGGACAGGCTAGAAATAGTGTAGCAATTGTGTTGAGAGAGATAGAGGCTTCAGAAGGCAGTGAGGGATATCATCAGAATTAATGACAGACTCACGGCAATCAGACTCCAGTGTAATGATAGGGCAGTATTCATAATATCAGTATATGTCCCACAACAGGGTTGTGATAGTGAGGAAAAGAATGCATTCAGACAGCAGTTGCAGTGCCTACTAGATAAAGCAGAACAACATGAATTGGTGCTGATAATGGGTGACTTGAATGCATATATCGAGACAGACAGAACAGGATATGAGGACTGCCTGGGTCTACATGGGTGGGGTAACAGGAATAAAGAAGGAGAAGCCATTCTAGATGCCTCTCTGGCAAATGGCTTGATAGTAGCCAACGCATGGTTCAGAAAGAGAGACGGTCACAAGATCACATACAAGAGTAGCCAACATGCAACTCAGGTAGACTTCCTCCTAGTAAGGAAAAAGGACTGGGGTAGAATCCATGATTGCAAAGTCATCCTCAGTGAAACAGTCACCCCACAGCATAAACCATTAGTTGCCATAATCAGCTGCAAGCAGTGGTCAGAGAAGGCTCTAAGGTCAACAGAGACCAGGCTGAAGACCTGGAAGTTGACTGGAAAGAAAGTACAACAGTTCAAGGAATTACTCGGGTCTCTAGCACCCCAAGAAGAGGAGGAAATAGGTGGAGATGAAGAGGAGTGGCAGCACCTAAAAACAACATGTGTTAGGACTACAGAAAAGATATGTGGATGAGCCAGGTATGGAAATAAGGTACATAAGGAAAGCTGGTGATGGAATGTAGAAGTCCAGGAAGTCATCAAAAGAAAGAAGGAGGGTAAGAAGAAGTGGGAGATAGAAAAGACTGACCAGGCTAGGAAGGACTACTAGTTGGCTAACAAAGAAGCTAAGAAAGAAGTTGCAATAGCAAAGAATAGGGCATCCGAGGCACTGCACCATCTTCTGGAAAGTGACTCAGTAAGTGGCACAAAGAAACTATATCAGGTTGCAAGGCAAAGACAGAAAGATAAAGAAGATAGTCAGACACCCTTCATAAAGGATGCCAGCAACAACCTGCTTACCAGTCCACAGGACATCAAAGGCAGATGGAAGGAGTATTTCCAGCAGCTTCTGAATGAAGAAAACCCCACAGAAGCTGTACTGCCCCAGAAACAGTCTACAATTAGAGACAAAGAGGAGCCCACCCTAGAAGAAGTAAGAACAGACTAAGGAAGATGAAGCCAGGGAAAGCAGCAGGCTCAGATGAGGTGGCAAGAGATATGATAAAGATGCTGGGTGAGATAGGGGAGAAATGGCTCCTGAGGGTACTAATAGGAGTGTGGAGAGAAAGGCGTATCCCAGATGACTGGAGAATAAGCATACTTGTGCCAGTGTACAAGAACAAAGGGGACATCCACAACTGTGGGCAGTACAGTGGGATCAAACTCCTACCATACTGCATGAAAGTTCTGGTGAGAGTGATTGATAAATGGATATGCACAGTAGTAGAATGTAAGATGGGAGATGAACAGTTCGGGCTCCTATCAGGATGCAGTGCAATTGACCCGATGTTTGCATTGAGACAGATACTTGAGAAGAAGCTAGAAATGAGGAGAGAGTTCAACTGGCAATTCCTAGACTTGGAGAAAGCATATGACAAGGTCCCAAGAAAGCTAATCTGGGCAGTACTGTGTTGGTTTGATGCCCCAGAAACACTGGTAGAATTAGTGCAGGCTATGGACAAGGACCCAGTGATGCAAGTAAGAACAGTGTTCGGACTCACAGAGGGGTTCCCAGTGGGAGTGGGTGTACATCAGGGTTAAGCTCTGAGCCCACTGCTGTTCATACTGGTGATGGACTACATTAGCAAACAGGCTGGTGAGGACAGACCAACAAAGCTGCTGTATGAAGACGATGTGGCAGTACAAGCAGACTCTTAGCTAGAACTTCAGCAAAGGATAGGAGAATGGAATGCAAATCTGAAGGCACATGGGATGAAACTAAGCACAGATAAGACAGTGGTAATGGCAGCAAATTGGAGAGATCAGAAGAAGCTGAGAATAGAGATAGAAGGGAAGATAGTGGAACAGGTAAATAGCTTGGGAGGGGTGATTGAGGAGAAGGGTAGTCTGAATGAAGAGGTGAAAGCTAGAATCAGAAGGGCTGCAGCCAACTGGCATAGAGTATCAGGTGTAGTCTATGACAGAAGAAGGCCAAAGAAGCTGAAAAACAAGGTGTACAAGACAGTGGTGCGACCAGTACTACTGTGTGGTACAGAAACCTGGGCAGTAAAGGCAGAACAGGTGAAGAAGCTAGAGATGATGGAACTGAAGTGCCTGAGAAAGGTGGTAGGATGCACACTGTGAGACAGGCGAAGAAATGAGGACATAAGAGCAGAAGCCAAAGTAGCTCCAATTGCAGAAAAGATCAAAGAGAACAGATTACGGTGGTTTGGGCACATGTGTAGAAAAGCAGAAGACACTCTGGTGAGCAAGATTTGGGACAGACAGGAAGAAGGTAAGAGGAAGCGAGGACATCCAGCAAAGAGGTGGATGGACTGTTTGAAAGAAGATCTATGAAAATCAGGCATGAGTGTTGAAGAAGGCGGGAGTGTGGTATTGAATTGAAAGAGTTGGCGACAGTTAACACGATACCCTGACCCCATGTAGAAAAAATGGGAAAAAGGGGGGCTGATGATGATGAATCATACTTTGACTTAGGAATGGGGTCCATTCCTGTCATGGTATTAGAAACCCAAAAGACTTGGAGAAATTAAAAAAGTACTAATATCCTTAAACATATATATGGAACGAAGCACAGGAAGTCATGATCTGAAGAAGGCAAACTTTCTGAAAGTGCTTATCATTTGATGCTTCATCTGTTTTTAAGTTTTGCAACAGTTTTAGTGAGTTTTAACTTTGTTTATTAAAGTTGGAACATTTTAATTGTGGTGGTGAACTCAGTACCTTTTTTGCCTAGTTTGTACTTTGTTCTGAGTCACCTTTAATAGTGGGGACTTATATTTTGCCACATATGTGAAGAAGGCCTTATGATTGTCTCTAGTAGATGTGGCAAATTTGGACTCAAAATTGGCTTTAGAGGATTTCACTAGTGCTCTTATTTGCTTGTTCAAGCTAAAGACAGATTGCTTCCAATTGGGCACCTGCTCCTTTTTGGTTCTAGACAGCAATTATTTTACTTTTGTTATATAGTTTATTTATTGCAGATGTCCACCAGATGGGTTTACTTTTCCTGGCGGAAGATGATTTTGCCCTGTCAGGTATTTATGATTCTATGCATCTATATAAATACTTGTATAGTTCTTTGGTGTAGATCTGGACATTGGTGCCAGTTCCTACAGTGGGGGAGGGGGGCTGTGAAGCTGTTTATACCATCCTCAGGAAGTTGTAATCAGCTTTGGAGAATTTTTTGTTTGACCCTAGCTAGGGGGTCAAGGGAGATGGTGACTTCAAAAGTGACCACTTTATGGTCGGCTCTTATCAGGGAGGATGATACTGTAGGGGTTTTGCAGCGGTTACTCATGTTGGTTAATACCAAGTCCAAGATATTATCACCTCTTGTGGGGGTATCGGCTAGCTGTTCCAAGGCATTTGCATTAATAAAATAGAGGAATCTCTGGACATTTTTGTTCTGCCATGAGTAGTTTTTCCAATCTATGGCTGGGTAATTAAAGTCACCCAGGATCAGGGTAAAGGGTTAAAGCTTGATAGATCTGAAGAGGCCAAGACAGGTGGAGTAGGCATCTTGAGTCAAATTTGGGGGCCTGTAGCTACCTATGATTTGAATAGGGGTCTTGGCAAAGGTTAACTGCACCAGGAGTGTCTCCTGTGTGTCTTATTGTTTGACCAGCCTGGAGGTGTCTGTCTTTAATATATATTGAAACTCCACCTCCTTTGGCTTACTGCCCACAGTTTGGATTCTGAATTTATGACAAGATGAGTAACCAGGTAAGGCTGGGGTGCTCTCCACAGCTTTGTACCAGGTTTCTGTGACTGCACAAATGTTAGTATTTTCCAGGGTTAAGAATGCTTGCAATGAGTGCAGTTTCATGTTTAGACTTCTAGTGTTTAGCAGCATGCCCTTTAATTTGCATTTTGTTGAAATGTGTATGTTGGTAGTATCGACCTCATGACTTTTCCTAAAAAAAGTACTATGGGGAGGCAAGGGCCTTTGCCAGAAACCTGAAGCCAAAGTGAGACAGATGCAGTCTGTCTCTAGCAAAGCATCGTGGTCTGTCAATCATATCTTCCCAGGCTGTCAGGCACTGGATCCCCCTGGAATGATACCAGAAACTAAGCCAATTCTTAAAGGGACAGTCCCAGCGTCTAAAATTGAGGTCCTTCAACAACTAACCAAAGTAATGCCCACTTAGCTACGTCACTCGTATTCCCACCCATACTCTCCTTTAATCCTGTAGCTTTTCAATTCCAGTCTTTTTTTTTTTGCTCCCGGTGTCAGCTGTTGTGTGGTTTTGTGTTCCTGTCACTTTGGACTAATGGCAGGTTTGAGTTTTTGTCTTGATATCCTTCAGAAACTCCAAGTTAACACTAATCCTGTTTTCTAGCGCCTTTCTAAGTTTAGAAGAATGTTTCAAATATGCCCCAATTTGTGGTCCATTGTACCTCAGCATCTCAGGCTTGTTCAGTTACATTTAACAACTTAAATCTTTGGTTTTTAGAGTGATCATTCACCGCAGTGAGCAACCATTCTAAAAAGCAAAGCTTTAACATTAGAAGCAGTTGCATAATGTAATTCTGAACAGTGCCCAAGCTAAGGCAATCGTGTGATTCTATTAGCTCTCAACTGTCCAGATTTTCACAGAATGTCCAGATATCTGCCTCGTATTTTTGGTCTGTTCCTTGTAAAACTTGTGCTTCTCTGGCACATCACTGATGGTTGATTTAACTGAAAAATGATAGGCATTTAAGTTTCAGACTTCATATCATTCAGGAAATAAATGTTAACACAAAATGTGTTGTTCTAGCAAGTTTCTAAGTTTGTGCGAGCAATATTTAAAATGTGTCCCTATTTTTGAGCCTTAACCCCACCCCCTTATTTCAGGCTTTGTACAGATTTCTTGTGCAAAGCGGTTCAAAGGTAAGCTGCCTATATTTCTACGAGTCAGTTTTGACATCTTCCCTTTTTCTGAATGATCGTTCATTGCGGTTCCTTTCTGTAGGAACTCCAATGAATGATCGTTCTAAAAACAAAAGTTTTAATGCAAGGACAAGGTCACTGTTAAGCACTAGCTTCCTTTAAAACAAGGTATACAGTAAATATTGCTGCAAACTTTTAACAGCATCTGTTTGTTATTGTACTGGAAACTTTATAAACAGTCAGCACATAAATTACAGATTTACTCATAATGTGAGAAGGCAGGAGATTGACACAATCAGTACTGAAGGGCCAGATTTAGTATAAATATTTTTCTTTACAAGCAGTATGAACAAGATACTAATTTTGAATGAAATGATGCAGCAATGACAAAATGATGACAAGCGGTAGAATTTCTTATAATACAAATCTGATTTTTTTAGAGTATTGATTAAAACAAGGTATACAGCAAATATTAATGCAAACTTTTAAGAGCATCTATTTGTTATTTTACTGGAAAGTTTATAAACAGTAAGCACATAAATTATGGATTTACTCATAATGTGAGAAGGCAGGGGATTGACACAATCAGTACTGAAGGGGTTACGTAATTGCGCAGGGTACTGACATCCGATGAGTCAGTGAGAGCTGCAAGTGACAGCTACTTAATCAGCTAAAGTGTATTGTGTTATTTTGTAAGAAATTCCATACATTGTCCTAATATGTACCATGTGTATGCGAATGAAAACCATCTAATCCAGATGTTATTCATCCAGCTCTTGGTCTATCTCATTAGCAGTTCCAGGAACACTTCTTTTTTAGAGAAACAGATAAAATCAGCTTTCATTATGAAGTAAAACAACTGGAAGGAAATCTATACAAAAGTCTATGATAACTGTACTTTAAACAGAGATGGAAATAAGCTTTGGGAGTGGAATGTAGTTTATGATATGGAAACACTCAATTTTTGACTGGATGAAATGCAGATAACAAACAATAATGAAAGAAGGAATGAATGAATGAATGAATGAATGAATGAATGAATGAATGGCAGAAGACCCAACAGACTTTCATGTTAATAAGAGGTCAGGTAGTTTTTCTTCTTCCTTTTCTTTTTTCTTTTTTTGTAAAACACCTAGAGTTTAATAATATATGCAGTGTTGGGCTCAGAGGAAAGTAAGCTGTGAAAGAGAAATACCCAAATTATGGATTCAGCAAATACATGCTGTTTAATTGTCCATGACATAATTCCTGATTAAGTTAATGAGTGCTACTGTTATAACCCACCAGTTTGGGTTCATCCCATTGGTAAAAGCATTGGTCTGGCACATGTTAAAGCTGATGCAACAGAGCCCAGAGGTCATCAAGTTGCATAGTCATGACTTTTTTGTTGCCCTACTGTGTAGTTTCCCTTTCCCCATCCCTAAAACCTGGCATGTTAAGACATCAGTTCAAGAAGTGCATGGATGCTGCCATGTACCGATGCCATTGAGGATCTGCACCTATGCTCTGCCTCTGGAACGCATTCTCATAGAATCACAGAATGTCCCCAGCCTCCTATATTGGGCCATCAGGCATTACACACTTAACCACTGAGCGAGAGAGGAAAGATGGACAAAATCCACTAATACCTTCACTCTAGCTGGTTCTTAGTTATTTACATAAACTAAATTAAAATTTGAGGCTGACCATAAAAGCAGCTCCCTCGTGCCCTAGCATTCATCTACTTGACAAACATGCATTGCATAGCTAGCAGAGGTCAGGCTAATACTGCAATATATTGTCTTTCTTACTAGTTATATAAATATTAATGAAAAGAAGCAGATCAGACAAATGTAATCCCTTAAATAAGTGTTCTGTAGAAAGGTTACAAAAGAACATATTCAGAGATGAATATGCTAAGCTGAAATGTTTTTCCACTGTACTATGGAGCGGTTTATACCATAGCAGTAGGAAGAAACAAGCATCTGATCTTTACTCAATGTGTTACTGAATAATTTGTTATACTCATTCAATGTGCTTCTCTCTTTCTGCTTTGATATATTATAATCAGCATGTCATGGCCTTACTTTTGGTTCTAAAACTTGTTAGCTTTTGGTAAGATTCTTATTTACTCACCATATCCATTTCCTATGTCCTGACCCTTGATATGGGCCTAATTTGTTTCCTCTGTCACTTTCACTTGTAGGTCCTCTTACATTGTTCAACAAGCTGGAGTCTCCTTTTCAGCATGATTGGTGGTCAGTGAGCTCCCTAATGAAATGTTGGCACTTTTAACTCTGAGTGCCAACAAACAGAAAAAAAAGATTGCAATTTGAGGAGAAGAGCAAATCTTGACCATCCCTCTTCTCCTTTAAACTTCTTATTTGCAGGGGTGCATGCTCCCCTGCACCCCCCCCCCCATGTGGGGGACAAATGTCCCACACCTCTCAAACCTTTTATAATAATTCCGAGACCACCATACATCTGAGAAGACGAAATATTTCAGGAAATGTCCATGTCAAACTTAAGCTATGTAAGTCAGTTTTTAGGCCATTCTGTTTTTGTGTTTCGGGATTTGCACTAACGGGTTACAACATTTCTAATGGTTCCCAGTCAGGGGTCCATTCATTCTGTGTGGAATACAGAAGGGGATATTCAATGTGCTAGATATTGTTTTGTTTGCAGTCTTAATCTTCATAGCCTGGTCTAGAGCAGATATGAAAGACATCAAGAAACATGAATAACAGGTGTTCTCTTAAAAATCTCTTTTCTGATTGTGGCAGTAAACCAAGAACATTGCAGAGTTTTCTGCTTCCTTTCCTGTAGTTGGAAAGCATCCTATGTGATACAGGATCTTCATTTTCAGTTAGGACTCACACAGGTAAGGCTTGGTTCAAAACTACAAGTTTACACGCCAAACAGTCTGATTCACTGTAACATCCTTCAATCGCATTGTTGTGCAAGTGTCCATGACAGTTTCGAACTCTTCTGTCCAGACAGACAGTTAGAAGTCTAACTGAGAGACACCCATGAGCATGGAATAAATCATCTAGGGAAAAGAACTCCATACTTCTTATGGCTGTAATGAAAAACCAGCGAGTACGATTTGTTCCATATTGTGAATTCATTTGGAGAATTAAGTAGCCAAGCTTCTTGTGGATCTAGTGGTGGCAGCACAGAAGGAGGACATTGAAAACAAGACTAATCTTGTCTTCAGTAAACTGAGAAGTCTGATGACAGATTGAAGGAACTGTGTACACATGATGATGGATGTTTCAGAGTTAAAAGGAGAGGTAGCTACATAAAAACTGAAGTATAGACTATAAAGCAAGGCGCAGGAGGAAGATGGAGGACATACAAATATTGTGGGCAGGAATGAAGGAGCTCTATGAATGGACAGAACAGTTAGAAAGCAGCTCAAGGTATAACGATGGGCCTACCCAAAAGTATAGGGTCCTGGACTTTGTGGAGCAGATGCAGCTTAAACTGAATAATCTACAGAAACCAGAGGGGGAGGTAAGCGTTGATCTGGAGCATGTTCAGGGGGTTCAAAGAGGATACCTGCTTCAAGCTCAAGTTCATATTTATTATAGGGCTTTGAAACAGATCAGTTCACAAACTCCTTGCAGCCTAGCAAAACTACAGATTACCACCATGTAAATAATTAAAAAATAAAATCTATAGTTTTATGAACGTGACCAAACTCAAACTAAAATTGGATACAACTTTCATTAAAACTCATTAATAATCAAAGCAAGAATAAATTAAAGAATGCATACCCAATCAAAACAAAACATCAAAATAAGCAATTTGAATTCATAAATGAAACTGGCAACATGTGAACTTTAAAGTTTGAGAGTAAAATTTCCAACCGTGCTAATATCCAAAAGTATAGCTAGATATTCCTGCACCTGTTGTCACCCTCTGATCTACATCCCCCTTCATCTTTAAGTTGAGATGCAAGTAAAAAAAAACAACTTATAGCAAGCTGTTGCTATAGTTTATGCCACACATGGAACACTATGGTGCTTTATTTCTGACTACAAATGAAGTACCGATATTCATTGCCAGTAATGCACTAAAGACTGATCAGGATCTGCCAATCACACCCCCCCTAACACTTTGTATCTGGGGTGGCTGCCCCTTCTGTCCCATCCTGGCTACTCCTCTGCTAATATCATTAATAATGTTGCAGTGTGTTCAGAACTGAAACTGTAATAAAAAAAAACAGGCTGGGGGGCATAGACAAAGTGTCCAGTTGTGCATGGATGATACAAGGTCTGGACCATATACCAGAGCACTGTATGATTCACAATAGGACATATATGCAATTTAGTAATAACATGCACAACTGCTTACCTGGATGAGTAGAGGTATGCAGTCTATTTGTAAATGTGGATCCACAGCATAGTCCTTTATTCACAAACATGTGAGTCATGAACTACACTGTAGATCAGGGACTGGGATTTATGGGGCAAATTTGTAGCTGCACCATACAAAACACTGCAGCCTGGTGCTTAAAGTTCAAGAAATGGTGATGTGCTGCTCAGTGCAACATAGCTGACCAACATCATCTCATCACATGGAATGACAAAGGTTTAAACAGAGCTCATAATAAGGAGATGCAAAGGCACATCCCAGAGTAGCTTTGTAGCTTACAGCATACATGAGCACATGTCCACAGCCATATTCACCCCTCCCCATCTCCACAAAGTGATACAGCTAAGCTCCTGCGAATGTGAGTGCTTTGTCAACTCAATACCCTCATTATCATATATATTATTACCGTGTCTTTTGCAGTCATTTGCATGCAATGAGGGAAAATGTGCTATGGTTTATACTTTTGTCCTGACTGTGGAGGACTGTGTATAGTAGCACTCTTCAATGTATAAGCTCTGTCTACCTAAATGTCTTTCTTCTGTGCCCTTGTGCTGTCCACAGGCCATTCCTCCCCCAGTAATACACTGTGGAGTACAAAGCTTTGCCTGTAATGTGCTGAATGTGTACACAACCTATGACCAAGTAAACATTTGCATCCTCCACTATATTAGTGTGTTTTATGTGTATCAGTGTATAATTCATTATATATTGCTTCACCGTTCCATTACTGAAATCCAAGTTTATGAATCGCACCATAACTGTGTATTATGCATACTGAACACTACTATTTTTATGTGATTGTAAACTGTGCTTACAAATATGGTGGCAAGCATTTCAGAGTATGTGATGAATTATTATATTTAGGAAAACAGATTACTAGCTTTACACTTAGCCATATAATAAACAAATATAAAACCATATTCAGGTCTGAAGATCAAGGCATGAAGGTGGAGAGATGCCCATAAAACATCCTGACAAATGAAGTCCTTGTAATATTTATACGCAGCCATCACTGGCAATATAAAGGCAGCATATCCAGACATGCAGTTTTTGTCTGCAGGCAGAGAGATAGAGCAACACTGATAAACATATGTGTTACAGACTATAGGATTGTGGACTTCATTAACTACATAAAGACATTAACAGTACACTCAGAACAATCCACATATCATTGACTGAATGTCTTGCAGAAAAGCAGTACGTCAGACTTTAAGTTACTCAGGACTAGGGCTCTGATGAGAGCTAGACCGTGGGAGCTGGCCCTGGTAAAAGGGGGCTTCTATTGACTGTTGTTCCATAGAAAAGCAGGAACAAAAGATGAGACAAACTGCTATGCGTACCTATGATTACAGGCATTGTAGTGCTGTTTTGGGTATAGCTGGATTTACTGCAGCAAATAACAGGCAGTAGGAAAGTCAGAGGTTTATTCAGATAGAATGACTAAGTGCTCTTCTTGAATCTGTGTGCTCCAACTAAAATACTATTAAATATACAGTTGAAAAAGTCTTAAAACCTGGACCACACAGGCAGTTCAGGCATCTGATCTCACTCATCAGATAGCTGCATACAGTAGTAATTATTTTATTAGCGTAGCCTTTTCCTGATGACAGGTGTGATGATAAGTTATCGTGGAAATTTCACAAACAAGACCACAGTGCAAAAGGTTAGGTACACAGAAACATCAAACATGATGTGGAAATCAGATTTACAAGATCAGACTTGAAAGTAATAAAAGGGGACAGTATTAAATAAAATAATTCACCCCAGGTAAATGGCTGAGTGAAGACATTGTCAAACTGCATTATTTTAAAACAAACAAATTAAAAAGTGGATCATGGGAATAGATGAAGAAATGAAGAAGGTGATGTTGTGCAGACATATGGTGTAAACAGCTAAAGACTATAATTGGTCATGTATAGAGGCAGGCAGGAATATACGGAGGCAGTTTAAAGATTTTAGCATGTAGGATAGGGAGGGTAGGGACTGGGACCTGGTCAAGGCCTGGTTGACCTTTCTTGAGAGGTTGCCTGTAGTACTGAAATGACAAAAAATACAGCCTCCATGGGACCCTGATAACATCCCAGGCTGCATCCTACATGAACTCAGGCAGGAGCTTGCAGAACCATTAGGCACCCTATTCAACCAAAACCTGAGTACCGGCTTCATCCCAGAGAAGTGGAGGACAGCTACTGTCATCCCTTTGCACAAAGGTGGTGTCCACCTATCCAGAAAACTATAGACCCATCAGCCTAACTAGGCTGATCTGCAAGGCCATGGAGCAGATTATCATGGACCTCATTAACAAGGACATTGGCAACCTCCAGGCACTTGATCCCACAGTTTGGTTTTGTCAAGGGGAGGTCATGCATATTAAATTTGGTCGACTTCTTTAAGACAGTCACCAAGGCCACAGACAAGGGTAAGACAGTGCACATTGCCTACCTTGACTTGGCCAAGGCCTTCAATACTATTCCCCACTCAGGTATAATAGATAAACTCTCTCAACTAGGCATCAATCCATATGTTACCAGATGGGTAGCAAACTGGCTCACTGATAGAACACACCAAGTCAAAATACGGGAAGCCACGTCAAGTAGTAGACCCATAACAAGCAGTGTACCCTAGGGATCAGTCTTGGGGCCTCTGCTGTTTGGAATATATTTATTAGAGGTGCAGGCCAAATCTAGTGGGCTATGGCTGACCAGCTTTGCAGATGACTGCAAGCTGGATGCTGTCATCAGTTCCCCTAGTGATGTGACTGGTGCCAGAAACATGGCCTCATACTGAATGCCAAAAAATGCATCATTGTCCATTTTGGGGAGATTGGCACCCCCAAAAATTATCACATTGATAATAAGGCACTAAGCATGCAATCAGTTGTGAGGGACTTGGCACCCAGGTTGATAGCAAACTGACATTTGACCACCATATTGCCTCCAATGTATGGAAAGCTGTCTGCATGGCCCACCTCATTAGTAAGGGTATCTCATCCAGAGACAAGGTGGTCATAACATCCCTGTATTCTTCCCTTATAAGACCCCTTATTGAGTACAATGCCCTTTCTGGCATGTGCCTCACAACGCTCATGCAGCAGCTGGAGAGACCACAGAGGTTCCTCATCTGGAGAATCCAGGGCCTCAAACATCTGCCCTACACAGATAGGCTAAAAGCCCTGTCCCTCTATTTAATCTCCTACAGACTCCTCAGAGGTGACCTCTGTCTGGCATACAAAGCAATCTCAGACCTTACCCTGATGGGACTGCTGCATATCCGCAAGTCAAGCTCCACTCAAGTAACCCGCACGTGTAACCTCAACCTGGTCTGTGACATCAATAGGACTTGTTGGTGGGACAGATTTGTGTCCCAGAGGCTCCCCCTTTTGTGGAATAGACTCTCTCTCTCCATGTAAAGCAGAGTACCTTATTATACCTTTTTAAGCACAACCTGGATAACTGGATGGGGAACAGAAAATACACCCTTGGGATTCCACCTGTGCCCCTGCTGGACAGTGGCATAGGGTGATGACTTGTTGGTACATGGGCTTGTAAGGGCCTCAGGGCCAATAGCCTAGTAACTTCCTATGATCCTATGAAATGGAAGAGGTTCACTGTGGAATCCCAGGGGAAGCTTGGTGACTAGTGTTAGAGGAAGTTGTGACTGCAAAGCTCAAAAATGCAGGAGCACCAGGGGAAAAGGGCAAGACAACATGGACTTATGTGAGAACAGAAGTGTTACCTCTGGTAATATCTAACCAAAGAAAGGAACCTCAAGGGAAAAATGAGAGCCTGAGCCTATTTCATATAAGGAGGAGTATAAAAAAGGAAGGTGACACATTAACAGAGATAAGAAGCAATGAGAATGAAAGACTGACAGTATGGCAGGAGAGCGTGAAAAGAGAGAATGGTAAGGTAGTGGGTAGCTGAGTGGAATAGGCAGGAAATACCTCCAGAATACAGGATACTGAAATGGTGCTTGGGAGGAATAATGATGAAGGCCACCCAACAGAGGAATACTGGGAAGAAGAGGAATGATGGGTGAATAATCAAGAAAAAAAAGATAAGCAGGTTTAAGAGGTTGTATCAATGTTGTTTTTCTTTCGGCTTTTCCCAGTTAGGGGTCGCCACAGCAGAACTCCGGTCCACCAATGATTGGCAGTCGATTTTTATGGTGCTGAGGTGCCAGCCTGACACCCAACCTTCAATGAAGGCACGCCCATTCATGCATGTCTTTCGAACGCCACTTGACCGCGAGGAGGGCATGCAGACTCCACACAGAAGGCGCTCTAGCCAAGAATTAAATGGGAGAACCTCTTGCTGTGAGATGACAATGCTACCACTGCACCACCGCGGTTTTGACTCTAAAATTTTTCACTGTTTAATATTGTAATCCTCCTGTATTGGGAGCCCTTGGAATATATGCAAATGACCCCTTAAGGAAATATCAGTGTTTCTGCTATATGGCTTCTTAATGCCCCTTTAGTTTTTTATGCCTTTGTGGTGGATTCAGTCCACTAAATCCAAACACTACTAACTATAGACATGCAATGTTTCAGTCTTTTCCAACAATACAACATAAATGGATTGTTTGATTATATTATGGAAACACAGAGCTTAAAACAGGTTTGATGTCCATAAATATTAGTGAAATTTGCAAAATATAACAAATAACCCCCACACCAAACAGTAAAAATAAACCCACAGACAAAGCATGTAGTAAAAAGTCAATGAAAGACCCAGCAAAGCTAGAGTCTTCATGCATAGTAACTTAAACATTCTGTAGTGCAGGCCCATGGAATATATGCAAATGGTCTTTAAGGGCATATCATTGTTTCAGCTATGTGGCTTCTGAATGCCCATGTGTTTTTTTTTTTACTTTTTAAAGTTTTTTATGGAGCATTCTGGCCAGTGTTTCAGTGACATGGCTTCTGAATGCCCATAACATTTTACTTTTTTAAGTCTCCATGGTGCATTTTGGCCAATAAAGCCAAACCACATTAGCTGTAGACATGTCATATTTCACTCTCTTTTTTAAGCTTGCCAGTACAGCATAAGTGGTTTGTTTAACTATAATTTATATACACCCAACCTGCCCATTTCAAGAATCTTCCTGGTTTATATGAACTCTTTCTAGCATCTTGATATCCTTATACAGTCTTTAAAACTGCATACAACACTCAAGGTATGGCATGACCAAAACCTTTGACAGTGGAAACATTATCCCACTGCTTCTGTAATTTGCCTTCTGAGGACACACCTCAGCACTCTCCTTTTTGCTGCCACTGCTCACTCACTCTTCTCAAAGTGGTGTAACCTATGTGAGACCAACACTCCCAGATCAGTTTGCTGCTTAGCTGCCATCAGTTCCACTCCTCCCAGCTGATGCTTCACACCAGACTAGTTGTGGCCTAAATGCACAATTTTGCATCAGTTTCCAATGAACCTCAGTCGACTCATTTTGCCCACTTGTTCATGCTTTACAAATCCTTCACTAGACTTTTCACCCATCTTATACTACTTTACATATCTTTATGATGCCAGCAAAGAAGTTGATCCTATTCCCGTCTTTCCTAGAAACTTCTGAGTCAAACATACTGACGACTAGTGCAGAATCCTGTGAAACTTCACTAGTCACATCCCTAATTTCTAACATTGTCCCTTTTACAACACAGCTCTGTGTCCTCCTCATCATGCAGCTATTGAGTTCATTAGTTTTGGTCTTACCCCAGCCCTTCTAGTTTTCTTCCTGCATGGTACAGATTGAGATGCCTTGCTGACATCTGTGTAGAGAGCATCTATTGTAAGCTTCCTGTCAGGTTCTCCTGTAACCCTGACATAAAAATTGTTTAGATTTGACAGACTGCTACTTCTGGCCATGAACTGGTGGTGGTTGCTGTCCTGGAGATCCTTCTCCTCTACAATGTTATCAGCTTACATATCAGGATTCTCTTCATAATGTGCTACTATTTGAAGGTAAAAAGGCTGCAGAGTCCTGTTTTTCATCTACCATCCCCTGAACAAGAGTACCACAATTGCTGTCCTCTAGTCCTCTGCCACTTCTCCACCAGCCATTGATTTGTTGAAGGTCTCCATCAAGGAGTCTACCAACATATGTACCAACATTCTAAGGACATTGGGAGGCAGCCCATCTGGCCCTTGTACGTTTTGCTCACTAAGGCCAGTACCTTCAGAAACTCCCCCTCCTTCTGTATTCTGGTATACTCCCTTTGTGGCAAAAAGGAGAGCCTGAGCTCATTCACTACCTCTGCTTTGTTACCAGACTTGTGTAATGTCCCTTCTCTCTTTGCTCAGCCTGAGAAATTCTGTGCCTCCCTTATTTTTTTTCTTATGTACTTAAAATACTTTTTCTTCTAAGTCTCTTTCAACTTTCGCCTTTAATGCCTATTTATTAGTCTCCATGGATTGTGCATTCTCCACCTCCTCATCTCTTATCTTTCCACTTATAGACCTTGCAGTTTGCCTTATTGTTAACCTCTCATTCTTCTGTAGCCAGTTTGGCCTTC
The DNA here is from genome assembly GCF_019279795.1 of Protopterus annectens. Taxonomy (NCBI): domain Eukaryota; kingdom Metazoa; phylum Chordata; order Ceratodontiformes; family Protopteridae; genus Protopterus; species Protopterus annectens. The sequence goes on along the minus strand of NC_056727.1, from coordinate 210,336,035 downwards.
TTTTCTCTTTGCTTTTTTTGCTTGTTCCTCACACCCTTGGCCATACATTTGTGTTCCATCCCTGACATATTCCAATAGCTTATTTACTCTTACTCCCAGTCTCATAACTCATCTCAGATCACCTCTACTAGCACAGTATTATCCACTATTCTAGAATCACACACCATCATTGTCTTTGTTTTGTTTTTTTCAAGATTTACCCTTCACTCTACTGAAAAATACACAGTGACATGATCCTTGCTGCCTAACATTGCTTTAACATGAAGTTTAAAGCACACTCTGCAATGGACAGGATTATGACCAGAATTTTATCCTTTCTAGTAAAATCCTGCACCAGATGGCAGAAGCCCTCAGTCCAAGACTTCAATCATTGTTTGCCTTATCTCTACCCTGAAGCTCAGGGTCAGTTTTTTGGTATTGGCATAATGGTTTAGGTGTTTACCTGACAGACACAAGGTACAGGGTTTAATTCTCACCTTGTGAAGTATGGCTAGGCTTAAAAAGCTCCCCATCCCCAGTTGTTAGCATAGTAATCACATATGATTCCCTGAGTCTGTAACATTAATCAAAGATTTCAGTTAAAAGGCTTTACACTTACACAGACTCTGCCATACCTTGCTGAGAGGAAAAGGTTAGTTTGTTTTTGCTTTTTTGTAATTTGCATGGTTTCATTGCCTTCTTTTATGTTGTATATTGTAATTTATTTTATTTATACTGTGTTTTATTTGTATTTCACTTTTAATTGCATATTTAAACTAGGAAAGAGACCACAGCTGTGTTTATTTTGAGTCAAACAGAAATAATTTTTTCAACCCCCCCACTCTAGTGCTTCTGTGTTTTTAAACTCAACTGTCTTTCTAGTTGTCTGCCCCTTATGTTAACGTGACCATATATCTTCTTCCCTCTCCTCTTTCATTGGCTATTGTGAGTAAGCACAAAATTATCAATTTGCAAAATCACTGCTCTTCAACTATTTAAATTATTGGCCATCCCACTGTATTTCACAGAACCAGAATACAAAGTGCCCACCCCTTCCAATCTATATTACTCTTTTAAAATTAGTGGCATTTCACTTATATAGCTAAAGCTTAAGTTACCTCTGTTTCATATCTAACTGCTTAGTGCACACTGCAGCTCTTAGGATATTAATTATTTTTTTCTATCTTACCTTTAAAATCTACTTCAAGATCATCAGTTATTGGAGAGCACACATTCTGCCTCTCAGTAGTCATCTTGGGATTAGTGCTTCTGCTTTGCTCTTGGTGAAGAAGGAGCATAGGGACTTTATTTCCTGGAGACTTCTGATCACAGAAAGCCTAATAACTGCTTTGTAAGTGACAGCTTGGAAGTTGTGCTTATATTTTGCTCTTGGTGAAAGAAGGAGCAGAGTGCATTGATTCCTGACTGAGTCTGGTTGGATGATGAGTGCCTGTGTTTGACCTCCTTAATTGGTCTGGTTGCTATTCAAGGCATCTACCAGGAAATGGCTACAACAGTCCTACAGACCCTTGCATCATCTGCGAGAAGACTGTGGATACCCAAACAGACTGTGGCCTGTTTTGATTTTGGGATTGCAGCTACTGTTTTGCTTCTGGTGTGAGAAGAAGCAAAGGAGCACTGCTTCCGGGTCTATATTATATTGTCGCATGATTACAAAAGAGAACGATAAATAATCGACCCCATGTAAGCGAAAGCTTCCAATGTCGAAACCTCAGAACAGTGATTTTTTTTCCAAGGGAAAAAATTGCTGTTCCAAAATAAAAAATAAAAAAAAAACTTTAAAACATTACATAATGTGGGGTGCTTCGCCTCCACACCCCTGATGTGGGGGACTGTGCCCCCACACCCCCCCTACTTAAATATACCAAACTCCGAGTTCATACTACAGTGCCAAAAACGGCAAAGTAGTGAAAGTGGCCAAGCAAATTCTTTCCCAGGGAAAGAATTCGCTGAAAAGCCATTTCGCTGTTTTGCCTTTTTGCTCTTTTCGGTTCGATCAAGGTGCATTTGACAAACTGCGTCTGTGATCTTGTAATAGGAACCCTTGTTTCCTAGCAGAGTGAAGCTGCAGTGAGGCCAGCACTAGTAGTAGCCAGGCAGTAGACAATCAGGTGACTTCTCTCTTTTCATCATACTTAGTAGTTTTCCCTCAAGTGTTTTGCCTTGTCCTGTATAGACACAAACAACTTGAGATGCCATTTTTCCTGTAAAAACACCTTTGAAATTTCACCAATAACTAGTTGCACACAGGACAACTAGTTTGCAGTGAGAAGCACTGCCCCCAGAGTTGGAGACCAGATACTCCTGATATTACTTTATATTATCATTCAACTGTCTAGTCAATAAAAAAGGGTCTGTTGCCATGGATATGAACTTTACAACTATCTGTATTACCAGCTTGGTGGATACGGGCATCCCAAGACAATGTAGAAATTGCCTCACGTTTACTGAAAACCAGTTATTTCTCAAACAAACTGATATGGTATGTGACATATATATTTACACAATGTCACTGGAGGCAAAGTTCTCACATAAAAGTACTCATAATGTCAATAAGGTTGTCAGTAGCACACACACTGCAACCATCACACACAATGCAAAGCAGACACATCAATCCCACATATGCTGAGGCACTTAAATGTAACTTTCTTAAACCCCAAAGACCTCCAAAATGACGTGCATATGACAAATACCATCAGCAGTCCTGAATGCACTCTTTCAAAACAACACCCACATCAAAACATAACAGCCACATCTCATAGAGCTCTACTTCTAAGCCTATAAGCAGCCAGTATACAGTCCAATGTTCTGGTCATTTGAGACTCCATTGTGAGACACACTGATGTCCCTCTCACCAGTCTGAGTAATGAGAAAGTCAGGGTCAGCTGCTTATCAAGGGCTAGGATCCACCACATTATGCACAAGCTCTAGTCATTGGACCGCAAGTACCAGTATGACTCAGTTGTACTCCATGTGGGTGTAAATGACCTGAGATGTACCTCCCTAGACTGCATGAAGAGGGACATCATGGAGCTCTTGGAATAGGTGTCCTAGGCTGGTATGGGCCTAGCACAGAACAGCATTTTACGTTCTCCAAGGATGATGCCACAATGTGAACAAAAGAGGACTGACTTTAATAATTGAGTTAGTTTCTGGTGTCATTCTACTGGGGTGGAATATTTGTCAGCAGGAAGGAAATGGTCAACAGACCACGCTGCTTTGCCAGGGATAGTCGGTACCTCTGTAGGCTTTCGAATATCAGCTAAAACATTGTCCTCCCCATAGTGCCTTTCTTAGGCAATGCCAAATTGAAAGTACTTCCGATATACTAAATCAAATGAGGAAAATGTAAGGTTTTACTGCTCAATGCTAGGAGTCTAAACAAAAAAAAAACTCCTTTCTATAGAAGCTCTCTTCACCCTACAGAATGCTGACAATTGTGCGATCACTGAGACATGGTTTAAAGCTGCGGAGAGCACATCAACAGTGAAAGGTTATAATCTACACATTTAGACTAACTACTACACAGGCAGGGACAAATGGTGGAGTTGTCTCGATTTACAACAAAAATACATATACCTCAAGGCTGATCAAACAGGACAATGCACTTGAACTTCTCCATGTTAAAACCATGATAGGCAAAATCCAGTACCACTTCCTAGCAAGCTGTAGATTCCCCTCTATGACCCAGGAAACCCATACCATGTATTTAAACTTATTGGAAATACTTACCATCCAGCCCAATACCATATTCACAGGCGACCACTATTAACTGGGAATCATATACAACACCAACAGTACAGGCATATAGATTCCTGGATTTTGTAAACACAAACTCCCTGGACCAGATTGTCAGTACACCAACCAGGGGTGCAACCATACTAGGTTTCGTCCTCACCAATATGAAGAGTGCTGCACACCCCCTAGTGTAATATCTTCTCTGGTCAGACCACAAAATGGTCTCCTTTGAAGTAAAAATAAAACCTGGAATCCCAACTAACCCTGGAATATTCAGGAAATACTCAAAGGCTAACTTCCTACTAATAAGTGATAACCTGGCTAAATTTCAAGCCGCCATAAACCCTGAGTGCACTGCTGCCTACATGGAACTGCTCAAAGAAACCCTTTACACGCATGTTAATAGCTGCATAGAGGCAGCTGTACCCACCAGGAAGAAGTACAGAACTAACTCAAAAATTAAGTTACCCTGGTGGAATCACAACATCAGTAGGCTGTATAACAGATGGAAGAAAATCATGTCAAAAATTAGGAGGTGCAGCACCCAACAGTTTAACAGCACTCTCATCAAATTAAACAAACAACTCAGAGGACAAGTAAAGTCTACGAAAGCTAAGTATGAGGTAAATTTGGCCTCCCAGATCAAGGACAACCACAAGGCATTCTTTAGCAATGTCCACAATCTCAAAGACAATACACAATTGTGTGCAGATCTCATTGTTAATGGAGCCACCTATACTGAGTCAGACAATATAGCAAACCTACTAGACGACAAATTCAGCTCCAACTTTACCCCTCTTTCCCCATCAACCTTCCTGTAACTAGTTTATTTCCCAGGCCCACACTTGTAAATTTCATCTTTCAAGCCCCTGCTTACACTTATCAAGAGTAAACCTGTCTGAGATTTGGGATGCATAACTAGGCTTAAAAAAGGCCTTGTGATCATTAGCCTAGTAAACACATATGAACCTATGAACCTATGAGTCACCTGAGTAGGTCATGAATTCAATAATAACCACTTTGGTAGTAATTTAGAAGACATTGGTTGTTTACCAGACTAAATGTAGTATTGAGTGCCTCCTGTAAGGATACTTCAATATGGACTTCAGGTGTTTGATAATTGTCTCTTTTCAATTTTTTGTGGAGAACTTATTTAATTTTCATTTATTTTATAGTCCAAAGGTTCCACAAACCCCTCTTGTACACAGGAAAACTCTAAGTCTTAAGCTGATTCTCCCATACACACCAGATGGTCTTTGACAAAGAGGGCCACCTTCTGCCTTATGCCAAAATCTTGGTTCCTTTTAGACTAGGTTCCCTCAGTGCCTGAGACAATGGCTCCAGACAAAGTCTAAATCAATGTGGCAACAATGGAAAGGCCTGCCTTGAATGTCTTGATACTGTTTGCCCAAGACACATGGTAAATGTTTAGACCAAAGTCATAAATTCAAATTTCTCAAGAGCAGAAAACAAGGAACAGCAATCCATTCAAGCAAATGTTTTTTTTTTTCAATATCCATACTGAAGAAGGTAGAAATACTTTATTTGTGCTTTCTGGATAAGCGCAACCATAATTTTCCTCTCTGTTTTTTTTTTTTTTTTTTGGTTCTCACTGAAGCTGTCTGCCATCAGATATGTCCTGGAGTCCTTTCTTAATCTTTTGCTCCAGTTTTCCCTGGTACATGTCTAATTTGCTCCTCACAGATCAGTGTCCCACATTTTGGGAAAGGTGAATGCAACCATGAAAGTATGCTAAAAGGTACCAATTTTTAGAACTGCAGACGCCCTTTTTGTATGCCCCACCTACTTTCCCAAGAAATACTCACTGATAATTGAAAATGTGCATTCTGTTGGACTTATGTCCTTATTCTCTATTAGAAGGAAATCCTCACCTTCCTCCATAATGACTTAGTTGGTAAAAATGTCACCCTGCTCTCCCTCCTAGCTGATTTCATAGGCACTGGATTTACTAATGAATGCAGTCACTTGTCTTGTAGTCATGGCTCCATCGTTTTCTGCCATGGAGTCAGAAAGCAGGAGCATTTTTACTATTGTCTTGTATTATCTTGTGCTTCCTTAAAGACACATCAATCGTTGCAACTATTGCACTTTGAAATTCTTCGGGGGGGGGGGGGATAATATTCCAAAAGATCACCTGAGAAATCTATGTCTACCAGAGGACTAACTGTATCTAGCCTAATATGCCTTTATTAACTTTTAACACACAGAAGACTTAACATTAGACATTGTTGTCACCACTTCCTCAATAGTTTAAAGTGTTTCCTTTTAATCCATTGGTTTAAACCTTGAGGGTCTGCATATATCCTATGTTTGTTTTGCTTCACTGTTGTCAACATGCTATTGTCCCATTCACTTCATCATGTGTAACAATTACATCCACGATCTCCATACTTTTCAGATCCTGTTCAGGTCTGCTTCTAAGAGATATTGGAACTTTTCTTGGTGCATGGATAACTCTCTAAGGTGAAATCATAATACTGTACTTTTCTGGCAGACAAGCTAAAGAAGTAAGTAAATCGGAGTAATTTTGCAAACTATCAACCTTGTTTTTATTGTTCTGTTTTTAGCTCTCATTGAAGTGCTCATGATTGTATTCTTACTATAATACTTGCTAACAACAGATACACCCTTAACACTTCTAGAAAAAATATAGCAAATTCCCAAGATAAACATTTCTCATAAAATTGTTAGCAACACTCTTTACATTCATACAGCCTTTCCAGATGTTATTTATTCTCTTCTTCCAAACATCATTAGAAACATTAAACTTACAGTCTGGAATATTCATTTCAGGTTCCTCCACATATTTACTAGATATTCTTTCTGCAAAGTATGAACCACTTAATAACAATGGTTCTCAGAATTATTATACCTCATTATTTTTGCCCCTTTTCAAGGACACTGGAATATTAACTTATATTTTGTGTGCATGTACTCAGAATCAAGCAATACCTGACATGATATACTGAGTTTGTGTAGATAATATATCAGAAAAGTGCATGGGGGCTGTATACAGTGTTAGGCAGACTACAAGATGTAAACACAGGTTCTAACAATTTATTGCATTCTGTATCTGTATCATGAGCCAGTGAATAGATCATTTCTTTGCTCGTATTCCATATATATTTGAGCATCCTTAATACATTTTTAATTTGGGACTTAGCTGCTGTTCAATCAAAGTGCATCTATTTGCAGTATCTAACAGGGCACCAAATCATTGTCACTAGTCTTTTTACAAGTTTAAGCTCTTCTTAAAAATATGTTTTTCTTGCATCCATCACAGTCAAGGATCTGGTATCTTCTTGAGAATTTTATTTTGTTTTAGAAACCACAATTCAACCTCTGTTTGAAAAGACTGCAACTTCAATCTTGTTAGTTACTTATACAACTCTTTTTTATGGTTGCTGATACTTCATCAATAAGAATTGCTGAATTTCAAAACTTGTCTGCTCTTCTTTCTCAATTGATATTCAACAAAGACAAATGTCCTTGAGTATAAATTCTTCTTTCATGTCTAAAGATGCATTAGAAACAATAGTGAATCAGGCCCTGAGTTTCAGTGTTCTTCCTCGATTATGTTAACTTGTTGCATTTTTAATTTCTTCTAGTCTTTTGGGTTTCTAATACCATGACGGGAATTGACCCTGTTCCTAAGTCAAAGTGATTAAAGTTCATGAAATTAGTACTGTTTCATTCTTTGATGTCAGCCAGAAGTGCTCTTCACAGCACCTGCAATGTGCCAGGTAATGACTCCTTCTGCAGTTCATACGGAGTTACTTGTATCGGTAGTATATCTAAATAAGATTGCAAATTCTTTTTTATAAGATTTGTTACTCCTACTACTATTGGAACTGTCTGGGTATCTTTCTTCCACATTGCTCTCATTTCTGCCTGCAAATCCTGATATTTTATAAATTTGTGTCTCTCTGTACACAAGACACTGTAGTCACTGGGTGTGGTGATTTCAATGATCAATGCTACTTTTGTCTTCTTTTCATGGACCGCTATATCTTGTTTTCTTGCATCTATCTTTGGACTGTTGGTAATGGGTGATCCCATGTGATGTAGACCATCATTTTCTATGATGCTTTGTGGCTCATGTTTCTAGTGCTTTTCAGCTACTTCAGTATTATAATGTTTGCACAATCCCCAATGCAACAGTCTTGCCACATTATTATGCCTTTCAGTATACAGTCCTTCTGCCATTAGTATGTCACAGCCAGCAACAAGGTGTACAACTATTTCCAATTCTATTTTACAAAAACTACACCTGTCTGTTTCTCCCACATGTTCAATGGACTTTGTAAACCAACATATATGTAGTCCACTATCTTGGGCTGCCAATATTAACTTTTAATCTCTTGGTTTGAATTCACCTCTCCTTAACCATTCCTGCATTCATTCCTGATCAACATGAAGTTCTTCCAGGAGTTTTCTATACTTACAACTATATGCATTTTCCACATTTCTTGCCTTCTCATCTGATCCTTTACCTTTTATTTTTTCTTTTGTTTTTTTGGCACATTCAGTTGCTGCCTGATTTATATCTACTTCTGATTTGACTTCCATTCCTGCTTGATGCCAATATGCTTCTGCTAGACTAAGAAGGGAAGCCATCTTAGATTTATTCTCCTCATGTTTCAAAACTTTCACTATGTTTGGGTCTTGTGAGGTGAGCAGATGTATATACAGTCCCACAATTGTAGATCTATACATGTAATCATCATCAATTTCAAGGAGGCCCATACCACCTTTGGAAGGGGGAATATAAAATCTTGGTATGCATTGTTTTTTTAAAAATCATTTGATGAGCATGAAGCATCCTTCTTGTTTTCCTGTGTTATCTATCCAACACCTTTGGGGCCAGTAAGTCACTCTAAAACTGTAAGTTAGGGCAGGAAGAGCAAACTCGTTTATAGATGAACTTTGTTCCTAGATGTCAATGCTGTTTTCAGGATTAATTTAAGTCTTCTCAGATATTCCTTACAGAGTTTTATTGGCATTTGTGCATGTTTTATTGTTGATCCTTCATCAGTTCCCAAATATTTATACACTCCCTCTTGCTTAAGTTCTTTTATATCACATTCTTGTCCCAAACTGATGTTTTCTTGTTGCTGCAGCTTTCCTGCTTTAAAGGTTGCTTTTGCACATTTGTCAAGACCAAATGACATTGTTATATCATCTGAAAAAGTTTTGACTACTTGCAGTTGTACTTTCAGTTCCTCGTCTGATGAACTATACAGTTTTAAATCATTGACAACGAGAAGATGAGAAGTTTTTTACACTTTTTTGTTTTCTGGGAGTCAAATTATAGCCATGACCTAGACTGTTAAGCAGGCAGCTTAATGGGTTAAAGGCAAGGCAAAAGACCAGCAGTGACAGACAGGCACCTTGGAATATTCCCCCCTTTGAATTTTTACCCTTGAAATAATAATTTGTTCTTTATCATGGCTTAACTGCAAAGTGGTTTGCCACTGTTTCGTGGTTACGGTGGTTAACTTAGTAGGATAAATTTGGCTAGGGCATCATGGCACTTCTCCTACTCTTTTCAAGGGGTGTGCGAGATCTTTTACATACTCCTGAGGTACATAAGGAGAAGGGACCTCGCTTTAATTTCTCATCTGAAGGATGGCTCACTCAGGAGTGCAGCACCTCCCTTATACTGCACTGCAGTGTCTGCACTCAATCTAACTTGTCTGGTAATAGAACCCACCATCTGCTGCACCAAAGGCAAGTTAGTGCTATCTGTAGCGCCACTGACAACTCAGGGGTTTTAAAACACAATGCTTTAACGGTGCAAGACTGAGTTTCCAAAATTTGCTATTTTTGTTAAAATCACAGTTAAATCTTCAGCTTGTTAAGACTCAGAGTATTTGTTCTCACACTGCCAGCAGGGAGGCCAGAGGATGACTTGACATAGATAACCCCTCCAGATTCCATTGCGAGACTTTGCCTAAGATTCAAGTAACTATGGAAGTCCTTATGCGCAATCTGTACTGTATCTCTGAGCCCTTCAAAGGTCTTTACAACTTACTCAACATATAATAAAATTGCTAAGACTTACTAGACTCCATATGACTATCTTGTAACTCTGGCTATTCTAACAGAAGCACAACCCAGATACCGAAGAGTAAAAAACAGGTTTACTTTGCCTCTGGCAAACTATTACTCCTCTGTAGCATGTTAGCCATGTAATTCATTACAGAGGTGTGTGGCCTTGCCATTAACAGTTTGTTATGTAACATGAATCACTGCACCCTCCCCCATCCTTTACATCTGGCCACTGATGTTTTCCAGGGCAGGGTTTTAGGCAGATGTGCTCATGCCGTCTATGACTGAGTGTACATGTATATTTATTTTATTGGTTGTTGTTAACTAGAAAAGTCTGACTCAGCAAAGCCCATTTCCAGTGCAGGATCAAGGAGAAAAGGTACAGCAGATACATTTAATATATTCATGCCAAAACATGTTTTTTACAAAGATAAATTGCATAGATAGTTCTTAAAGGGACAATCCCAGCTTTTAAAATTTGGGTCCAGACTACAGCTGACGAAAGATATGGCCACTTAACCATGACAGTTGCATTTCCACCCATGGTGGTGTTCTTTTAAATATTTCCAATTCTATTTTGGCTCCCAGTTTCAACCATGCTTTGCTTTTTACAGTCCTATTACAGAATGCCCAGATTTTTGTCTTATAGTTTTGTTCCATTTTTCATAAAATTGTGTTTTTCTGCCAAATTAGTCGTAAATCATTAACGAATAATGTTATAAAATAATGACAGACGTTTCAGTTTCAGATTTCATACCCTTCAGAAAATTTATGCTAATGCAAAACCTGTTATTCTATCAACTTTCCATGTCTGTAACAGCAATATTTAAAAAAAAATGTCCGAATTTCTGGATCTAAGCGGCTGAGAGGCATAGTAAGGTTCTTTCTGCTTTGCAGCTACTCTGCAAATTAATACCATTTATTTGTGGTTCATTTCTATAGTAATTACAATAAACAGTCAATGTAAAAAGAAATTTTTTACTGCCCGGAGCAGCTGTTCCTCCCATTATGGCTTTGTCTGGATTTCTTGTAGTTATAATTTTCACATTTTAATCTCTCAACAACCAAGTAACATATACAGTACTCCTTGGCCTCATATGAAAGCTATCAGCTAGACCCTTACATCAGGTCTCTCACCACAGGTTGTGTACTTTGGGGGTTGCCATTGATGTGGTAATCAGTAAGGGCAGTGTTTTTGCCAAATGGTATGATAATACATTTTTTTGCATTTAACTTAAGGCCATGACTTTAACACCAGTCATTTGTTGCTGTAAGACCCTCTTGTAGTATGTTAACATCATCTGGGGAGTCAATGACAGTACCCAACTTAAATCGTTCACAAACTTCGTCAGCCACAGGCCTTTAATCTTTGCCTGGACCTCTGATAAGTAGATGCCAAACAGTAGGGGTCCCAGGACAGATCTCTGTGGAACACCACTAGTGACAAGACTGCTGTCAGAGGTGGAGGCACCTATTTTGACCTTGTGGATCCTATTGTAGAGCCAGTTGGCCATCCACCTGATGAGATAGGGAGTTATGCCAAGCTGTGTTAGCTTTTTGATGATGCCCGAGTGGGGGATTGTGTCAAAGGCTTTGGCCAATTCAAGGTAAACTGTATGTACTGACTTTCCCTCATCCAGGACCTTGGTGACAGTCTAAAAAAAGTCAACCAGGTTCAACAGGCAAGATCTACCCTTGACAAATCTGAACTGGATGGGGTGAAGTGCTTGGAGATTGCCTATGTCCTTGTTTATATGAGCTCCATAATAATAAGCTCCATGGCTTTACAGATCAGACTTGTCAAGCTAATGGGATGATACATTCTAGGGTTAGTAGTGGAACAAGCTTTGTGCAAGGAGATGACAATGGCAGTTCTCCACTCTGCTGGACTGAAGCCTGCACTTAGGCTGTGGTTGAATAGGGTGCTGAATGGCAAGGCTAGTTCTTGCTAGAGATGGTGCAGAATACATCCTGGGATACTATAACGTCCCATGGAAGCTGTGTTCTTTGCCTTGGATAGGGCCTTTAACACTTGATTTATGGAGATGTGAGATGCTGGAGAAGTATCGGGGATGTCAAATGGGCCTTTTGGGGACAGACGGGGGGGGGGAGTAAAATTTGTGCTGAACCTGTCTGCTAGCAGGTTGGCTAAGTCAACAGGATCAGTGTAAGTGGTACCTTTAAGAACTTATTTTGAACAAACCTGGGCTTTGCCATGGAGGTTCCTTACATAACTGAAGAAGGCTTTGTGGTTACCCTTTGTTTTAGAGGCTAGTTTCGATTCATAATTGGCTTTGGAGATTTTTACTAGTGATCTAATTTTCTTGTTGGGGCTAAGGAGGGAGTTTGTCCCATTGGGAATTTGTGCCTTTTTAGCCCTGGACAAAAGTTTCTTCCTTTTGCTGTAAAGCCTGTTGACAGAGAATGTCCACCACATAGGTTTGTGTTTTCATAAGGAGCAGGAATTAGTTCTGTTAGGTATGGCAGAATCCTTGCAGTTATACAGTGTTTGTATACTGTGTTGGTGTACTGTTCAGCACAGTTGTCTGCATCCTCTGAGGGGATGGTAGTGTGAAGCTACTGATGCCCTTTTTAGCCTGGTTATGGTGGGGGGGGTTGGGCAGGATAGAAACTTTGAATGAGACAGATCGATGGTCTGATCTCATCAGGGAAGAGCTTACTATGGTGGTGGTGCAGTGGTCACCCATGTTGGTGGGAACCAAGTTCAGAAAGTTATCTCCCCTTATGGAGGAAATGAGACAAGTTGGTCTAGTGCATTGGAATTGATGAAGTCAAGGAATCATTGGGTGAGTGCATTAGTGCAGGAATAGTTCACTCAGTCTATGATGGGGTAGTTGAAGGCAACAAGGATCTTGATGGAGTCAAGTAGGTCCAGGTAGGAGGAGTGGGTGTGAGTCATGGGGGGGTCTATAGCTGGATATAACTTGGATGGTTGTCTTGCCACTTGTCAGCTGCAGTTGGAGTAGTTCTAATGCATCATGACTGGTAAAGGAGTCTGGAGGTATGGTTTTCTTTTATGAAGATAGAGACTCCATCACTCTTAGTCTTCCCAACCTCATTTTGGGGTCAGAATGTGTGGAATGAGTATAGCCTGGTAAGGCAGGGGTGCTGTCCACAGCCTTGAACCAAGTTTCCATGACTGCACGGATGTCAGCATCTTCTAGTGCGAGGAGAGCCTCCAGTGAGTGCATTTTCAGGTTAAGGCTCCTAGCATTAATCAACATGACCTTCAATTTGCTTTTTGACAGATCTTTTATGTTAGAAGATTTGACTGTGGTGGTGGTGCTGCAGTAGCGTTGTCACCTCACTGTAAGACGTTGTCCTGTTCGATTCTCAGCTAGAGAGTCTTCTGTGTGGAGACGTGTGAATGGTCGTACCTTCGTTGAAGGTTGTGCGTCATGGCCGGCAACTTGGCACGTAAAAATCTATTGCCAATCATTAGCGGACTAGAATTTTGCTGTGGCGACCCCTAACCGGGAAAAGCCGAAAGACACAACAACTTTTATGTTAGAAGATTTGTCTTTGGGAGATTGCCTATAAAAGGCACAATGGGGAAGGCAAGAGTCTTGGCCAGAATCCAGAATCGCAGGGGTGACAAGTGGAGGCCATCTCTGGCAAAGCATCGAGGTCTGTCAACCATGTCATCCCAGGCAGACAGATACTGGATCCCCTTGGAATGACACCAGAAACTAAACCAGTTGTTGAAGTTGATTATTTTTTGTTGGTATTGTGGTATCATTCTTGGTGAAGGTAGGATGCTGCTTAGGACGAGGGTCATACCTGCCTGGGATACATACTCTGTGAGCTGAATCATGTGTCTCTTCATATAGTTCAGGGAGGTACATCTCAAGTCATTCACACCAAGATGGACAATGCCAGAGTCATACTTATGCCTGTTGCAGAGAGACTTAAGTGCGTGCATGATGTGGCAGATTGTGGCACCTGACAGACAACTAACCCTGATCTACTCCTTGTCGAGCCTGGTGAGCGGGACATTGGTGTGTCTCACAACTGAGTCACCAATTACTAGTACAATTGGTTTACTATTATGACTTATGGGCTGCATTGGTTTATTATTATGATTTATGGGCTGCCTTATGGGCTGTGTTTGTGAGACACTGGTGTGGTGTCTGCTGTCTGTGATGTGTTTGGTGTTGTGTGTGGAATATTTGTGAGTGTGTTTTGTTGTTTCTGCTGTTTAAGTAAGTTTTTATTGAGGACCTCTGCATAGGTGTGTGTGTGTGTGTGTGTGTGTGTGTGTGTGTGTGTGTGTGTGTGTGTGTGTGTGTGTGTGTGTGTGTGTGTGTGTATGTGTGTGTGTTGTGCTTGGCTATGTGATGGGGTATGTGAAAGGGGTATAGTAGGTCAATACTTTTATTGTTGTGAGCCTCTATCCGTGACATAGAGGCCAGACTGTTTACAATTTCCCATCTGAATATCAAGGTATTTCTTTGAACATGGTTGTGGAGCCTATTCCATACTGTGGGGATCTTTTGTGGACATGTGTTTGTCTATCCAGTACATTCTGTTTATTTCACAAGAGAAGTTGAGATCCCTGATCTAGTGTTTCTGGTACTGTTTTTGTGCATGTGCAACAGAATCATCAAGGCTCGGTAACAAGCTTGTTTGTGTGGGATATGAACCTGTCACCTCTTTCACCTAAAGTGAGAATCGTACCTGTAAGCCGATAAGCCGTACTTGGATATGTGACCCAGCTATGACTGTCATTGTACCAAGCAGCCAGACATTGACCTACTAAACCATTATTGTCACCATTTCCATTTATTATCAGGTTCTGAGGTGTGAAGACTGATGTCATCCATCAGCCACATTCTGTCCCCTCACAGGAAACAGAACCTGCATCTTCCCCTCAGCTGCATACCAGTTTGTAATATACTACACTGTGTGCATTTAAAATTTCCACTTTTTAGGTGTTAATATGTTGTGCTTCACTTTGGTGATACTGCTTAACTGCTGCTGACAGACTATTTGTTTCATGCTGCAAATTTTCCTAATTTAGGTGACTTAGGAATGCAGAACAGTATTGACCAATTATTTACATGCATGATTTTACTCAGCTACTAGGTCACAGCAACAGTAGTCACACAATTTAGCTCAGAATGCCTCAGTTACTATAGAGCAATGATTATTATTTTTATTTTATTTATTTTACATTTGTTGACCGGGATAGTCTGACTGGATACTTGTCCATTTTCAGCAGAGGCCCGGGGAGAAAAGCTCCAAGCTGTAAACAATAATGCATTTCATAGGACTTAAAACAAAAATAAAGTGTACAGAGACATTATTTACAGATTTTTCAGAAAAAAGACGATATTTACAGATTATTTCAAGCATTATTTATAGATTATTTCAGAAAAAAAAACAAGTGATACATTTAGTAATCAGCAAATGTTTGTAAGCTAAGGAGCTAGGATTCTCAAGATGGTTAAAAAAGACTGGTGTAATTACTTTGGAGTAATAGTAAATGTGTTAGTCAGGATTAAAACAGGGGCAAGACCAGTGTGACTTAAAGTATTGTTTTAGGCTTTTTTTGAATCGACTTATGGAGGGTTCTAGAGTAATATCTGCTGGTAGGGAATTCCAAATGTTTCCAACATAGTTAGCAAACAGAGAGTCACCGGCTGAATTATTAGCTTTGATAGTTTGGACGAGCATTTTTATTTGATGATTGAAGTATACTAAGGTTGTTGTAGGGGTAGATTATGGGTTTAAGTGCTGGTGTTTTGTCAGGTAGGTTTAGTACTTTAAATGCAACTATCAGCTGGTTGAGCTTAATGAGGTGAGATAGTTCTAACTGCCCAAGAAATCTTAGGTTAGTACAGTGGTGTGTTTTGTAGGGCATACCAGTAGCAAATCTGGCAATGTGATTATAGCAGGACGATAGTTTATTGAGTTCTATTTTACCTAGGTTAGTCAGTAGAGGGGAAGCATAGAGTAAGGTCAAGAGTAAGTGTGAGCGGGCAATTGCAGTACGAGCAGGTGGGGTAAGTAAAGGCTTGATCTTGTAAAGTGACCCAAGTTTTTTATTGATGGTGTTAATAGTTTTGTTGATGTGTAGATCGAACTTGAAGTTGTTGTCGATAATGACTCCTAATAGTTTTGTATGGGAGTCTGGAGGGATAGTGGTACCATTATTAGAGTATATAGAAAAGGAAAGGGGGTTAGACCTGTTGGTGGGGAGAAAAGTAGCAACTTTGTTTTATTAGGATTTAAGATCAAACGGTGATCAGATAGCCATTTTTCAACTGTGTTAAAAGTAGACTGTGATTTTGTACACAGATTTGACTGAGAGGAAGCCAAACATATCATAGCAAAGTCATCTGCATATTGAATGCAAGTTGCATCTGGGATAACAGTGTAGAGTTCATTGATAAAGATAGAAAACAGAAGAGGACTCAATATTGATCCCTGGAGGACTCCCAGAGTATTTGGTAAGAGGGTAGATATCTATTCTGCCATAGGACAGCCTGCTGTTTACCGTATAAATAAGATTGGAACCAGTGGAGAGCAATGTTATCTAAGTAGGTAATTTTTAGGGTCTGAATTAGTAGCTGGTGATTGACCATATCAAATGCCTTGGAGAGGTCCAAAAAGAGGGCTGAGGATAATTTGTTATTTTTACGGGTGTGGTTAATGGCATTAGAAAAGGCAAGGAGGGCTGAGGTAGTGCTGTGATGAGGCCTGAAACCATGCTGAGAGTTTGCCAGTAAATTGTTTTGGTTAAAATGGTGCATCAACTGTACATGGATGCATTTTTCCATAATTTTGGCAAGTGGTGACAGTATGACTATTGATCGAAAGTAAGATAATTCTGTGGAAGTGCCACCTTTATGGAGTGATATCACATAGGATATTTTCCAGATGGAGTGGATAGAGGCTCCTGCTATGGCGTGGTTGACAAGAATGGAAACTGGGCATGCTATAGCATCAGCAGCTTTTTGCAGATATTCAGCAGGCAGATTATTTGTATCACTTGACATGTGCTGGTCAGGGACAGTGTGCATACAGTCATCCACATGGATCCTAGTAAGATATGTTCTTTTGCAAAGTATTCTGAAGTGCTCAGTCAGTCTGTGTCACCAGTGCCCATATACAGGGCTTTAAACTTTTGTTGTCAGCTTTCATCTCAGTCTTCACTCACACAGTTCACAATTTTTATGAATTATGTAATTACCTAAATATTTTACTAACACTGTATGATTACTATTAATGATTTTCATGACATGTTACACTATGTGGTAAGGAAAGTCATACTATTTGAGTGTTTAAGAGATTTATTATGAACAGGGTCTCATTATTCTTAGCTAAGTGTTGGAGTTCATTAATCACTTGAATCTTCAGTTGAAACAAAACTTCTCTGGCAAAGACAATACCACAGTAGGTGTGAAGGCAAGTAAAAACTTTCCCATTCAACTCAATGAGACAGTGAAAAAGAGGTGCAAATGTCCCCATTCACATTAACTAGGTGGTAGAGACAGAGATTCATTCCTCAGGTCTGACAGATTCCCATTCTACCAATACTTCACAATTAAGGGATTGTAATTTCAATTTATGAAAAGTGGCATAGGAGCCATTATTGGTGGGTTATGGCTCTATAAGTGGTATGAAATGATTTGAACTTCCTGCAGGATTTTTGGCTCGGTTCAGAACACACACTGTCAGAATAAAAAGCTGGAGGAGAATTTCTTGTAATCTGTTCTATTGTAAAAGGAGAAATAGTCCTGTTGAGCCATGCCTTGTTACATGGATGTTGACTATATTGCTAATTGTTTTGAAATAATTATTTTGAAATTGTCATCTTTGTAGAGAAAGACTACTACCGGTAGACTGTGTGAACCATAAATACCATAAATACACCAGGTAGGTGCTGGATATTACAGGTAAGTGCACCTTTTTATTTTTGAGAGATTGTAAGGCTGTGATAAGTCAATGGTTTCAGCTCCTTTTCTGTGGGCGCACGGTGAGGAATAAATGGGTACAAATTATGTATTTTGTGTACTTCTGCTGTATTTTGTTACTATACAGTAATGCATTGTAACATTTTATTTGTTTATTTCAAAAGTTTTTATTTTAACTTTGATGTCATCATGTGAGTGGTTGCTTACTCATGTATGAGAGAATCCACCATTTTTGAGTTATTTTTATTTCAGTTCTTTTTGTTTTAACTGAATATATCATGGCTGGTCAGTTTGTTTATTGATGGTATGGATTTGGCTGACCATTTGCTTGTACATGGGTGTATGCACTTGTGCAATTTTAGAAGAGTCTGTTGTTGCTTGCTTGAGGTTTAAGGTCCTGGAACCATACCTTTCAACCTCTAAACTCAAGAAATCTGGACAAAGCCTGACATAATGGGGGGGCAAAAAGCCCAAAAATAGGGACACATTTTAAATATTCTCTTATAAACTTAGAAAGTTCTTAGAATAACAAGATTTGTGCTAGCGAGCATTTTCTGAAGGATATAAACTCTGAAACTCAAATTCATGACTTTATTTAGTGACTTTAATCCTTATATCCCGTCAGTGGTTTCCTCAAAAAAAAAAATTATAAGGAAAAGTGCAAAAATATGAAACAAAAATCTGGACATTCTGCGAAAATCTGAACACTTGAGAGGCATGCCTGGAACATGACTGTTTAACTGCGACTTCCTAATAAGGATTTCTGGAAATATGCTCTGCAGTTCTACACATTCAGTTTCTTAGGGACATTAGTCCCTATTAGCCTAGTTAGGTAGAGTTCTCACAGTGGTCCATGATGAGAACACTTAGGGCCAGATTCAATAAAGCCTACACTAAGTGCATACTGTTTTGAGTGACAGACAACACAGACATAACTCACACCTTCTTCCTCCTAATTTTAGTTTTCCTGCTGATATTCTTGCAGCTTTAAATATTGACAGGGATTCATAAAGGTTTCCATAAAGTGTAGACTACATGTACACTTGGTGTAATCTTTCTGAGTGACTAGAAAGCACAAAAAATGTGATAAGAATGTTATTGAATACATACTTTGTACGCTTAGTGTACACTTAGTATAGGTTTTATTGAATCTGGCCCTTAGTGTCTCAAAGTTTATTAAACACTTGTTTTGCATGATATAGACAGCTTGCAGTCACAGACAATCAGCCTATGCAGCGGAAGACTGAGATGTGGATTATTTCTTGTGTTTGTGCAATTTTTATGTGGAGCTCAACCTGTTTGCTGTTATTCATAGATTATTGTAGATATAATTACAGTCTAAGCATGTATGGTGATGCAGGAGATGGTAATTTTGCTACCTTGTCCTGTGTTATATCATGTCACAGCTAGTTCTGTGATGTTGTTGGCTTATTTTTTTTTCCTAACCTTACACATTCTCAACTGCAGGCAGTATAGAGGTAGCAAACTCTTGCTCACTGTTGTTTATACTGGTGATGGACTACATTAGCAAACTGGTTGGAGGGGGGAGGTCAACAAAGCTGATGTATACAGACAAAATGTGGCATTAGAAGCAGACTGTGAAGAAGAAGTTCAGCAAATGATTGGGCTATGGTTACAAAACTGATGTCACATAGAATGAAACTGAGTACAGCCAAGTAGTAAAGTCAGATATTGTCTAGGTGCATCATGTGGAGAGACAAGACTTGGCTTAATTGTTTGGGGGTGGGTATGCTGCTTTATGAAATAATATGTGTGCCACTTTCTACAGAATTCTGCTTAGTTGTCAAGAGCTTATTGCAGCCTTTTTTATTAAATTACTACTGTTTTTTAACAGTTTTACTTTTGTGGTTGGTGACCACTGGGATTATAAATGACTGTCACAATGTAGTGTAAGTAGGGGTGGTCTGTATGGTAGTGTGAGAAACATGTAATAGTTTTTATGTGGGAAAGACAGAGAGGAATCTCAGAAGGAGGATTTATGAGCATATATACGACATTTCATAAGAGAAGGAAACTAGTGCACTTTTTAAGCATTCTAAAGTATGCTCTAATTATAAGTTCAACTTTATGGTCATTGAACATGTTACACCAGATGCCCGGGGGAGGGGGGTAATTGGGAGGCCAGGCTTGAATACAGAGAGTTGTTTTGGCAGATCAAGCTAGAGGCTGGAAAACCTCCGGGGTTGAATGACTATATAAGTATTAGTAGTTTCCTTAAACTGAGATCAGCAAAAGAAAAACAGTCACAAATTAACTTATTTCTGTGTATAGTATGCAATAATATTTTAAAATATTAGGCTTTACGTTTTTAAGGTGATAAGATGTTATTATGCCTTTTTCTTACTTGTATTTGAAAATTGTGAGTATGTTCATTTAAATAGTGAATTGGTGATTGAAGTCATCATCCACTGGATGTTTTGAATTTGCTGGTTACATTTATAGAGCACTTTAACTATTAACAAACTGTTCTGATGAAGCCCAACATCCGTTGGGTGAAAGAGCTCAACTGTTATTTTATTTGAGAATTACTGGGTTTGTTTCAACCTTCTGGGTTGTTATTTGCTGATAACTGCTTTTATATGGTGTGCTGAGTCGAACAGACTGCACATTGGATTAAAGGTTTTGCTTCTGGCTGTGGAGTCTGTATTTCTTCTTGGTTTCCTGCTCGGTGGATTGACTGTCACGATTTGCTATAGGTGACTTGAATTTTGAAGTAAGTTTTACAGATAATGGCAATATTCAGCTGGTTAAGCTGTTCTGTAGAGTCTGTGCAAGCCATCTGGAGAAGCAGTCAGCACTGTAGGAGATGACTGCTTGAAGAATTAATGGGACTTGTTTAGACTACACACTTGTACATTACAGGTAAGTGAACATTTTTATGTTCGGGAGATGCTAATTTAGACTGTACGTTATTGATGTCATCTCTTGTGTGCTATTTTCATGACTGGAGAAATTTAGGTGGGCAGTATCTGTGCGATGTACTTCTTGTTTCCATGTTGCATGGTTTATATAGGGTAAAGCTTTGGATTATAGGTTTAATTCTTTACAGGTTGCTATTTTTCCTGCACTCTGAGTCTGTAGTAATTTCAGTGTGTATTTGTGTTAATAGAGGAGTGTTATCTCCATAGCTAACTGGCCATTTTTTCATTGATTGCTTGGGAGTCTTATTTTCCAGGAGGTTTACCATGTTCGTTTTGCTTTGCTCTGCTGGGTTTGAGCTCAGCTGAGAAGATGTGGTCATTGTTGAAGGTTTTAGTGTGGCTTATTAGTTATGTATTTTTTATACAAAATTTATTGTGCTTTTCTTTTGTGGACAGTGACAATAAGTTTTGAATTATTTTTGTTGAGGGGTGCTGTAAGTGAAAGTGATTATGGCCATGTTTTCTTGTTCAGATACTAGGTAGGTTTTTCTCCTGCGTCAATTGAAACAACAGTCTACTTCACACAAAAATATAGCTCCAGTGAGACATTCTGATACATGCTTACAAGCCTACTGTTGTACATTTTTATGTATGAGATTATTTAAATTCTCTTTCATTATTTATGTCAAATCTTGAATTTGGAATATGTGTTGTAGGAAAAAATAAGTATGAATGATGCAGTCAGTGCATTGTTGCGCCATGATTTGTGCATAACTAGTAGATTCATAGGTGTATACCAGACTAATGACCACCAGAGTCTTTACAAGTCCAAAATCATGTATAACTTTTAAATATTACCCTAATTCATGTTACTAGGAGGAGAAACAGATTTTCATCAACATGGATTTCCTAAAGACTAAGAAGTATGAAACTCTAATGTCTGACTTCACAGACTGACTGTAATCAAAGACTAAGAAGTATGAAACTCTAATGGCTGACGTTATGGGCTGACTGTAATCTTCAGTGATTTACTAGAAAATCAAAACATTGTATAATGAGAAGGGTAATAATATGAGGCAAAATCAGGGATAGTTGAGTTTAATTTCTCCAAGTCTTTTGGGTTTCTAATACCATGATGGCAATGGACCCCATTCCTAAGTCAAAGTACGATTAAAGTTCATAAAATTAGTATTGTTTCAGTCTTTGATGTTGGCCAGTAGTGCTCTTCACAGCATCCACAATCTGCCCAGTAATGACTCTTTCTGCAGTTTGTATGGGGTTACATGGATTGGTAACATATCTAAATATAATTGTAGATTCTTTTTTATAAGGTCCATTTCTCCTACTACTACTATTGGAACTGTCTGGGTATCTTTCTTCCACATTGCTCTAAGTATCTTTCTTCCACATTGCTCTCGTTTCTGCCTGCAGATCCTGGTATTTTATGACTTTGTGTCTCTCTGTACGCAAGACACTGTAGTCACTGGGTGTGGCTATTTCAATGAGCAATGCTACTTTTGTCTTCTTTTCTTGGAAGGCTATGTCCTATTTTCTAGCATTGATCTTTTGACCTGTTGGTAATGGGTGATCCCATGTGATATAAACTTCATAATTTTCTATGATGCTTTGTGGCTCATGTTTCCAGTGTTTTTTAGCCACGTCGATACCATAATGTTTGCGCAATCCCCAGTGCAACAGTCCCCACATTATTATGCCTTTCAGTATACAGTTCTTCTGCCATTAGTGTGTGGCAACCAGCAACAAGGTGTGTGAGTGTTTCCAATTCGGTTTTACAAAACCTACATTTGTCTGTTTCTCCCACTTGTTCAATGGACTTTGTAAACCAGCGTGTATGTAGCTCACTGTCTTGGGCTGCCGATATTAACCTTTCATTTCTTGGTTTGAATTTGCATCTCCCTAACCATTCCTGCATTCATTCCTGATCAACATGAGATTATTCCAGAAGTTTTCTATATTTGCAGCTTTATGCTTTTTCCTTATTTCTTGCCTTCTCATCTGGTCCTTCACCTTATATTCTTTCGTTTGTTTTGTAACACATTCATTTGCTGTCTGTTTTTTATCTACTTCTGCTTTGATTTCCATTCCTGGTTGATGTCGATATGCTTCTGCTAGATTAAGCAGAGAAGTCATCTTAGATTTATTGTCCTCATGTTTCAAAACTTTCACTACATTTGGATCTTGGGAGGTCAGTAGATATGTGTGGAGTCCCACGATTGCAGATCTGTACATGTAATCAGCTTCAAGGAGGCCCATCCTTCCTTCAGAATGGGGAATATATAATCTTGGTATGCACTGATTTTTATAAATCATTTGGTGAGCATGAAGCATCCTTCTTGTTTTAATATCTAATCTATCCAACACTTTTTGGGGCCAGTCAATCAATCCAAAACTGTAAGTTAGGACAGGAAGAGTAAACTGGTTTATAGCTTGGATCTTGTTCCTAGATGTCAGTGCTGTTTTCAGGATTAATTTGTCTTCTAAAGTATTCCTTGCTAAGTTTTATTCACATTTGTTCATGTTTTATTGCTGATCCTTCATCAATTCCCAAATATTTATACATTCCCTCTTGCTCAAGTTCTTTTATATCACATTCTTGTCCCAAACTGATGTTTTCCTGGTACTGCAGTTTTCCTGCTTTAAAGACTGCTTTTGCACATTTGTCAAGGCCAAATGACATTCTAATATCATCTGAAAAGGTTTTGGCAACCTGCAGCTGTGCTTTCAGTTCCTCATCTGATAAGCTATATAGTTTTAAATCATTGGCAAAGAGATGAGAAGTCATTAGACTTTGTTGTTTTCTAGGAGCCAAATTGTAGCCATGGCCTAAGCTGTTAACAGCTTAATGGATTAATGGCAAGGCAGAATAGCAACAGTGACAAGAGAGTCAGCCTGGAATATCCCGCTTTGAATTTTTATCCCTGGGATAATAATCTGTCCTTTATCATGGCTTAATTGAAAATTGGTCTGCCATTGTTTCATGGTCACTGTAATATAATCAATCAGTGTAGGATGTATCTTCTACATTTTTAAGCACTCTTTTATCCATGAATGTGGGATACTATCAAATGCTTTTTTGTAGTCAATCCATGCCATACTTAGGTTCTTCCCCTTTTTACAGTTCTCCACTATAACTTTATTTAACAACAAATGATCCTTCGTTCCATATGATTTTCTTTTATTGCCCTTTTGTTCTACTGATATAATTGAGTTTTCTTCTAAATGACTATAAATTCTGTCGGCGTCAACTCCTGTGTATAGTTTATGTGTCATAGGAAGGCAAGTTATTGATTTATAATTTTTAGGGTAGCTTGCAGGTTCACTCTTACGTAAGAGCATTGTTTTGCATGTCGTTAACCAGTGTGGTGTCTGTTCAGCGTGCGCATATAAATAGTTCTTACTCACTGTTAAATCCTCGTGCAAAGATGTAAATACCTTTAACCAAAAATTAGGTACTGCATCCAGGCCTGAGGTTTTCCAGTTAGAAGCTTTTCTTAACTTTGTTTCGATCTCTCTGGCTGTTACTTCTTCCCATTTCATATCCTGTACCTTTAAACTTCTTATTCTTTCTTTTGCTTCTATCCATTTAGCATCTTTGTTATGTTCCACAGGATATTCATAGATACTTCTCCAAAATGTATCTACTTCCTCTTTTTTTTTGGCGGTTTTTCAATTCCTTTTTCCTTGTTTCCCAGTTCTCTATAAAACTTTTTTGGGTCTTCAATAAATTGCTTATTTTGCACTTTTCCCTTATATTTTTCTGTATATCTTCTAAGTTTTTCCACCTGTGCTGAAAATTTAAATTTGTTACTCACGATAGTACATGATAGATCCTGATCTGTTCTAATATTGTGCACTGCTTTAATCACATCTATCTTTCTTAATATTTTTGTTGATCTATTCCCTCTTCTATAATCTTCTAACAATGACACCTCGTCTTAACTGCTTTATAGTTTTCTCTATTCGATACTTCCATGATGATATTTGATTTCTCCACTTCCTTTCCCTCACTACCCTGTGATCTTGCGGTAGAACTTTATCAGTTATTAATTTAGCAGCACAGTAATATATCCTGTTTACTTCTGTAATATCACATAGATCTGTAATGGACAGTTCTAATTACTGCATTCATTTGTTTCATCAGACTTCTGACTTTTTAGGTTTTATTGACCTTCAGCAGTCTATTTCTCTCATTGATCTTGATATATCTATCCATGTCTATTAAATCAAGCAATTCTTATCTTAGCTCATTTTCTTCCAAACTAAGGACGCATCCCTTGTTTTCAGTTTCCTGTGGGCATTCTATAGAAAGTTCTATAACACCTTCCTGTAGAACCTTCTCTTGAATTTCATCCTGTGTCATCTGTTGCTCTGTCATATGGGAACTCACTGGCCTATCACTCCTTGACATTAACTGCATCAGAGTTACCACAGTTTCCTGTTCCTTTCCTTGGTGTCTAGCTTCAAGTGAATGTTTATACTGGTTTCCTCTGGAAGACTCCAAAATATCTTGATATGACACCTGACCAATTGCATCATGTTTCACTTGTTTCCCCTTAGTTTGGATATCCATTACTTTATCCTGTTGTTGTGCTTTCTGCATTGGATTTTCTACACTGAATCCTTCTCTTTGCAGGTACTCCATAACTTCAATTTCTGTTTCTTTGACTTCTCCATTACTGTTCTCTTTTTCTACTTTTCCCCATAATGTTCTTATTTTTTGTACTGTAAACTTTTCTATATCCGGATTCCTTTGCCTGTATTTCTCTTCAAATATCGTTGGTGCTGCTCTTTTTGTATTGGTTAATTTTGCTTTTTCCTTTGCATAAATATTACACCATATTAAATCTCTTTTCCTTTCCCATGTCCATATTTCTTCTTCTGGTGTCTCCTGATCTTCTTGATTTTCCTTATTCTGGGGACTCTCTCCATCACAGTGTGATGTTGCCTGTGTTAGACCTTCTACATTAAATCCTTCACTTTGCAGGCACTCCTTAACTTCAGCTTCTATTTCTTTAACCTCTGCTTTACTAATTGTTTTTTCCACATTACTTCTTTGTGCTAATAATTTTTGTTTTGTGAAACTTTCCATAGCTGGATGCCTTTGCTTGTATTTCTCTTTGAATATCTTCGGGGCTGCCTTGTCTATTTTACTTAACTTGGCTTTCTCCTTTGCATGAATATTGCACCATATCAAATCTCTCTTTCCCATGTCCATATTTCTTTTTTATATTTTTCAAATAGCTCTAGGTTTTGTTATATATATTTTTGCACTTCCTCAGATGCTTCTTTTTCCAAACAGATCAAAGTTTCTTTATCTATATACTGTTTTTCAAAAATCTGTTGTGTTAATGAACACAAATTTTTATTTGAAGCTTCTTAAAGTTTTTTCCTGAGGAAGTATTTTTCTTTCCTCTAATTTCTCTCTCAATCATTTTGTATATCTTATGTCTGGAAATTCTGGTTTTTTTGCATAATAGCAACAACACATAATTTCTTTTTTATCCTCAGTAGTCCACTCTGTCATCTTTATGGCTCTTCTTTGGCCAATCAATTTTTGTGCTTTTTGTTGACTGCTCTTTCCTTCTACAACAGGGGTGGCCATCTTCTCCCTGGGCTTGGCCTGGCCCCATTGTAGGAATGTTTCCATATTTTGAGGATTCTACACTGTCATTTTTTCTAGTCCTGGCACCGGCAGGCCTACAAGGACTGGGCACTTTTTTATCCTGGGTCATGTGCACCCAGCTATCTTTTTTTATTTTTGATTTACTTCTGTCCATGATATATGCTATATAAATATAGTCTATATATCAGTGTCACCTTGGTGAGATTTTGTGAAAAACAGGGTCCACCTTGTGAAGGTACTCACCAAGACTTGAGGATGAATTCAGTTTCAGCACTACTACTCTACTCTGTTTGCTGACTTTTCATCTCTCCATTAGGACCCCAGGTATAGTTGAGCGGTATGAAGTAATTAATGACCAGTAATATTCCTTTCATATTTTTTCAGTCTGATGATTTTTCTTGTGGTGTGGGTGGCCAGTTATTTCCACAGATTTCTTATCTGTGTGTAATTTTTTTCTTGGTTTTTGGTTGAGTAGTTGATGCAATCATAAGTTGTATATCGGATTGTATTGTATTATATTAGTGGGGTGTAGGCAGGGGAAACTTTTGTAAGGACCAGGTCAAACATGATATTTGTTTACTGAAGTTTGACTACTAGGAAAGTCTAACTGGGTAGGTGTCCATTTTCATCTATATAAAGTTAGGAAGTGAGTGAAAAGGGCAAGTAAGGAGGTGTAAGATATGATTAGGAACTTGTTCATATTTAGGAATGTCATTATCCTGAGGTTGGGCAAAAACTGAGACAAATTTTGGGTAAGAGTTATTTCTGAATGGTTTTGAAGGACTGAAGGAGGGTATTGATCTGATGGATATAGGTAATGAGTCCCGGGCCTTAGCAACATGGTATAAATATAGATCATGCCCTGCAGATTTGATAGGGCTGAGGACAGAAAGGGTTTTCCTCACTGAATCATAATGATGGAGTATGAGCATAGTGGTACCGAACCGTGTTTAGTGCTAGACAAGTAGAATATTGCTGGCTAATGTTGTAGGTGGGAAGAAGCTCTGTATATGTTATTTGATGGGTTAGTTCTAACCAATTTAGGCTTTCAGTGCTATACGGTAGTGGGTTCTGAAAGGGGCATTTGCTGCAAATTTAGACACTTTATTATAGCATTGGCCAAATTTAGTTTCTTATGCTGTCTGGAAGTTAGTAAGAATGGGTGCTCCATAAACTGGCGAGGGTAGGTGATAAGTAGGGGAGAGTGTAGCTTTGGTTGTGTTGGTGAGAAAGTTTTTGAATCTGTAAAGTACTGCAAGTTTTTGTTGATTTTGTTATGCATTTTTGTATGTGCATCCCAAATGTAAGATTATAGGTTCATAGGTAAGGTAAGTACTAGGCTAGCTGCTCTTGCAGGCCACTTTATCTAGCTAATTTCCCTTTTTTTGTTTGAAATAATCTATCCCACTTGGTTATAGATTGGCCTTACCATGGTTGATAATTACATATTACCCTAATGAGAATAACTGGGATCATAACACAGATAATTTGAGTGGGCCCATGCCTAGGATAAAGCAGTTAGGAGCTGCATCTGCCCATTAGTAGTGCATGGAGCAGTTCTGGGGTGAATTTTCTGTTTCCCATCCATATATCTAAGTTGCACTTGAAAATGGACAGGGATGAGCTTTGTTTTATGTGGATGGGGAGTCTGTTCCACAGCAGCAGTAGCCTCTGCGAAATATACCTGTCCCTCCACACTGTTCTATTAATGTTGCAGAAGAGGTTTAGATGCCTAGGCAAAGTATTTCTGATGCCATTTGACTTACTGGTGTGTAGTAAATCCATGAGTGATAGGTCAGAGGTTGCCTTGTATGCCAGACACAGGTCACATCTTCGGAATCTGTAGGATAGCAAGTATAGTGACAGGGGTTGCAGTCAGTCCATGAAGGAGGTGTTGTTTAGGCCTTGCATCCTTTCAGTAAGGTATCTTTGTGGGATCCCCAGTTATTGCATGTGTCTGAACAGATACATGCCAAAGAGGGCATTACGTGCAATAATTGGCCCAGTAAAGGCTGAGTAAAGGGGATCAATGATATCTCTAGCTCTAGACACAATCCCTTTGTTTATAATCTGTCCACTATAGAAGGACTTTCTTACAACAACAGATACATGTTGGTCAAAAGTTAAGTCACTGTCCACATAAGTTCCAAACCCTGAACAACTGCGTCAAGTCTTAGGGGTGTATTGTCAGTGTGGTAGTTCCCAGGTGTAGATACAGTAATGCATTTTTTGGTATTTACTTTTAGACCATGATTTTGACACCAGTTATTTATTTGAGACAAACCTCCACGCAGAATGGCCATATCATTTGAGGAGTCAGTGACTTCTCCAAGATTGCATTAATCTGCAAACTTAGAGGTCATCATTCACTTTTACCATTAATATTATTATTATTATTATTATTATTATTATTATTATTATTATTATTATTATTCAGTATTACTTACAATGATTCCATATCCTGCCTCATTATTCGCTATTAGAAGTGACTTCAGATAGTGTAATATTAAGTGAGAGTATTTGGAATGCTGTTTTTCATGAGACAGCCCTGAGGGAAACGGTAGTATTTGGGGGCAGGGACAGTTAAGCATGAGTTGTGAGTTACAAAGACCTGTTTCGGTGTGTGTTACAATTTCCTGAGTAATTTTTTGGAGATGTGCCAAGTTATTTGATACACAGTGGTACAGTGTGGCGTCATCAGTGTATTGCATTAGGGAAGCCTGTTGTGTGGATCAGTGGAGGGTGCTGGTGTGTTAAAGAGGAGGAGACCAGGGATAGAGCCTTGTGGTACACTGGTGATGACTGGGAGGTATGGAGAGAGGGCAGAGTGCCATTTTACTGACTGATACCTGTTGTACAAGTTCACAGGTCCATAGGTAGGTACTAGGCTATTGGCCCTAGGGTCTATATAAGCCTAGCCAAAAAGGTACCCTGGCTTTCGCCACCCAAGAAAATTATTTTCCTGTGCCCCTGTTGAGCAGAGCCACAGAAGTGATCCCTGGGATGAATTTCCTATCTCCCATCCAATCATCAAGATTTTTCTTGAAGAGTGCTAATGAGGAGCTTTGTTTGATATAGATAGGTAGTTTGTTTCAGAGTATGGGAAGTCTCTGGGACAGAAATCTATACCTCCAGCATGTTCTGTTTGTTGTTGTGACAAGGTTTAGGTCCCTAGAGCATGTAGCTCGGAGGGATTGGGATATCTTTAAGTGGAGCATGTCCAACAGCTCTGGGTTTGACATAGCTTTAATTGTTAGGCAGAGATCGCCTCTGAGTAGGTGAAATGCGACGACTAAGCTGGAGTTTTTTGAGACAGTCTGCGTAGGGCATCTGTTTGAGGCTGGTAATCCTCTTTGGGAGGGATTTCTGTGGCCTTTCCAGTTGTTGTAGATGTCTTGTGAGATACATACCAAAAGAGGCACTGTATTCTATAATGGGTCTAATGTGTGATGAGTAGAGGGGAACAATGACCTCTTTTTTCCAGGATGAGAAACCTTTTGTGATAAGGTGTGCCATGTAGAAGGATTTCCTGACTACTGTGGCAATGTGATTATCAAAGGAGAGACTATGTCCACCTGTGTCCCAAGGTCTCTTATCACACTTTTGGTGTTAAGTAGACTACCGCCTATGTGGTAGTTCATGGGTACAGAGTTTTTACCAAAAGGGATGACAATGTACTTTTTGGCATTGAGCTTGAGGCCATGGCTTTGACACCAGGCATCTGTCTCAGTGAGGCCCTTTTGTGGGATGTCCACATCATTAGGAGTTTCAATTATGGCTCCTAGTTTGCAGTCATCTACGAACTTCATTAGTCAAAGACCTTCTGTGTTAGCCTGTACTTCAGAGAAGTAGATACCAAACAGGAGAGGATCCAGGACTGAACCCTGTGGTATTCCACTTGTCACTGGTCTGAAGTCGGATTTGGAGTCTGCTACTTTCACAGTGTAGGTTCTGTCAGTGAGCCAGTTGACAACCAATCTTGTAACATAGGGATTTATACCTAGTTTAGTGAGTTTATGTATAATTACAGAGTGGGGGATGGTGTCAAAAGCCTTGGCTAGATCTATATAGGCTGTGTGAACCACCTTACCCTCATCTACGGCTTTGGTGACCGCTTCAAAGAAGTCAATCAGGTTTAGGAGACATGATCTGCCTTTTACAAACCCAAACTGGGTGAGGTCCAGAGTTTGGTGATTACCAATGTCATTGCTTATAAGTTCCATGATGATATGTTCCATAGCCTTGCAGACCAGGCTCTTCAAGCTAATGGGGCGGTTGTTCCTGGGGTCTGTGGTGCCTCCCCCTTTGTGGAGTGGGATGACCATTGCTGTGCACCATTCACTGGGTACAAAGCCTGAGATAAGGCTATAATTGAACATGGTACTTAAGTGGGGTGCCAGTTTGTTCTGTAGTTCGTGTAGAATGCAGCCTGGGATGTTGTCAGGTCCCATGGATGCTGTGTTCTTGGCTTTGGAGAGTGTGGTTTTTACCTGTGCAGCCATGATTACAGGAACTTTGCATTCTTCCGGTATAGAGATGGGCCCTTTAGGGGGTGAGAGGGGGGATAAAGTTAGCAATGAACCTATCTGCCAGGATGTTGGCAATTTCAGTTGGTTCTGTATATTTAGTGCCATTGTGCTGTAACTTAGAGCAGATCTGAGTGTTGCCATTGAGATTCTGGACATAGCTATAGAATGCTTTGTGGTTGTCTTTAGAATCAGTGGCAATTTTGTTTTCGTAACTAGTTTTGGAGGATTTTATGAGGGATCTCAGCTTCTTACTGAGGATGACCAGGGAGATCCTCCAATCATAGGATTTTACTCTTTTTTGCAACAGTTTTTTTCTTCTGTTGTAGAGTTTTTTTATGGCAGGGAACCACCAGATTGGTTTCCTTTTTTTGGAGGATAGCATCTTGGTTCTGTTAGGGATCACACGATCCATGCACTCGTGTAAGTGCTTATAAAGTGCATTTCCGTAGGATTTGGCAGTCGTACCTCTATTGTCCATCTTCATGGGTGTCGTGAAGTTTGCCACTTCTGTCTTAAGAAGCGTGAAGTTGGCTTTGGAGAAATCTTTTATGGTGGTTTCTCTAATGGGGGTGGGGGCAGGATGTAAATGTCTAGGGTGATTATCTTGTGTTCAGATCTGACCAACGTGGAACTGAACTCTGGTGTGGAACACCGGTTGCCCATGTTGGTAATGACCAGGTCTAGGATATTACTGCCCCTGGTGGGGTTGTGGATAAGTTGATCCAAGGCATTGGAATTTATGAATTCCAGAAAACGTTGAGCAAAAGAGTCGCCCATTATTCGGGTGTTAGGTTGTACCCTAATATTTTCCAGTATATAAATAAATGAAGAGTGGGAATTCTGGGGCATGGTGGCAGATCTGTATCAAGTTACAATTTGGATTGTGGTCTTGCCCAGAATTAGTTGCACTTGGATAATCTCAGATGCATTATGCTGAGCAACTAGCCTGGAGGTGTGGATATCTTTAATGAATATGGACATGCCTCTGCCTTTAGTGTTTCGGTCCAGGTTAAGTGGAAAAAAGGTGTGGTATGAATTATAGCCTGGTAATGCAGCGGTGCTCTCTGGAGGCTTGAACCAGGTCTCTGTCACTGGACAGATGTCGATGTTCTCCATTTTAAGGAGTGCCTCATGTGAGTGCATTTTGAGGTTTAGATTTCTAGCATTGAGTAGCATTACCCTCAGATTTTGCTTGCTTGTACCTGTTACAGTGGTGAATTTGTCATTTGAACCTTGCTTAAAAAAGGCACTATGGGGGGGGCAAGAGCCTTAGCCAGTATCCGGAATCCCAAGGGCGACAGGTGCAGGCCATCTCTGGCAAAGCATCATGGTCTGTTGATCATGCCATCCCAGGCACACAGATACTGGATCCCCTTAGAATGACACCATCCCAGGCAGACAGATACTGGATCCCCTTAGAATGACACCAGAAGCTTAGCCAATTGTTGAAGTCAATCATTTTGTCCTTGTACTGTGGTATCATTCTGGGTGATGGCAGGATGCTACCCAGGGCTAGGGTCATACCTGCCTGGGTTACAAGATCGGAAAGCTCCTCATGTATTCCAGGGAAGTACGTCTCAGGTCATTCACACCAACACGGACAATGACAGAGTCATATTTGTACTTGTTGTGGAGTTACCTGAGTGTGTGCATTATGTGACGGATCCTGGCACCCGACAGGCAGCTGACAGTAACTTTCTCATTATTTAGCCTGGTGAGTGGAACATCAGTGTGCCTGACTATAGAGTCACCTATGACTAGAGTGTTGGGTATGTTGTTATGCCTTATTGGCTGTGGTTGAGTGGCACACTGAGTTTGTGGGCTATGTGTCTTTTGGGTTGTGTTGGGGGGGTGGAGGTTGCTTGCATTTCTGCTTTGGATGTCCCTGTTGCTTGGGCAGATTTTTATTGAGAGCCTTCATGAATGTAGGTGTGTGTTTTGTGTTTCTATCTGTGCATTTTGGTAGTGTAGGTTTTGAGGGACTGTGTGATGAGTGTGGTGTGGTGCAAGTGTTTACCTTCTCCTTTTGACTGTCTAGTCCAGTCTTGAGTGAAGAGAGCTTTGTTTCCAGTTTGGCTATGTAAGTGCATCTCTCACAGGTCATAGTGTTGGGTGGTAGGAGGAGTGGGTTGTCTGTGTACATGAGGCAATTGCTGCATTGCCCCAAGATGCCCAGATTCATCAGGTAGACAGGAGAAAACACCGGGAGCTGACCCTTAGACATACCTGGAGAGGTGCTTATTTATTAAGTGCTAAAAACTGTTTTCCTCTAGACAAGTGAGGAAAGTTGAGTGCAGTAGTAATGTGTAGCTTATTTAGTGAGTACAATGAGTTCTGAACAAGTGCTGAGCTCAAAGAAACTGATTTGATTGCTAAAACTAAAACTGGCTAGTTCTAAGGGAAAATTCGAAGAGCAGACTTTATAGCGCCGGGAATACTTTAACCCTAGCTAAGTGGCGATGCATAAAGTGTTTTTTTTTTTTTTTTTTTTTTTTTTAGATAAGCTACCTAGTGCTTACCACTCCCACTTATAATCTAGAAAGCTTCCCTCCAACACAGAAAGGCTTGGGGTCCCAGAAACTTACAAACAGTCCTGGATACAGCAAATCTATCTAAATCTAGACTATTTACAGGAAAGGCAGGAAAAAAGCTTAGAAATATATACATATATACATATATATATATATATATATATATATATATATATATATATATATATATATATATATATATATATATATATATATATATATATTTTTGGTAACGTGGAAAGGGAGAAAGAAGGAGCAGAAGATAATTCAAGGTTAAGAAACTAAGTGGGTTGGCTTTCATAAATGTTCTCCCTGTATTAGGTAGAATGAGGTAATGACACTAGACTAGGAGGAGTGCCCCAGATCAAATTTACAGTAGGGGTGGGCAACTGCAAAGCCATCAAGTATAAGAACAGGATACAATCAGAACAAACAAACCCAAACAGATGCTTAACAATTGTAGAAAATTTCTACATTGTAGAAAATTTCTTCACTTTTGAAACATAGAAGGGTGCTCTGCGATAGACCTAATGTGGACATTTGAAGTAGAATTTTGGTGTGGCAAATTGTGTTGAAGGCTTTAAACAAGTATAGAAATAAGAAGGAGACTAGTTTGTCATTAGCTCTTTCTTTATTAACAGTATCTATAAGGGTTAGAAGTGCAGTGTTAGTTCTATGGGAGGTGTGGAGTACACAGTTTGATTCTGAATTGGGGCAACTGGCCTACTATTTTCTCATGAACCTGAGATCACTTTATGTCTAAGGTTAGTGATGTTTGTTGAATTGTCTAATTTGTGTAGATAGATAATATGGGATTGTTTCCAATGAAAGGGAACATGGGATTCCTAGACTGATTTATTTATAAGGATTGAGACAAGATAGGCAATGCTACTGGCTGCTATTTTAAGGTACTCACTTGGAAGGTCATCAGCTGAAGCTGAGTATGGTTTGAGTTTGAGTTGTTTTACATGGAATGAGGGAATTGGTCTGAAGATGAAACTGGGCATAGTGATATATGGCTGTTGGGCAGGGTTGGGATTAGATGTGGGAATCCTTGGTTAGGAACACTATACTATCTATGAAATAAGAGATGACATCTGATGCAGGTTTGAGTGATGAGTTTTTGGGAGAAGGATTAGTGTTGAATCTTTTACCAGGATGCCAGATTTCTTTAATAGATTACTGGGATCTTTATAGGGTTGTGTTAGCTATTGTTCAGAGTATTGTTCTGGTATAGTTTTTTTGCCTTCATTTATTTGCTTTTTATTACAGATGTGGAGCATTCTGAAGATTTAGATATTGTGATGTCTTGTATTTCTACCACTCTTTCCACACTTTTTCTTTATCCTGCATTAGCATTCTACTCTTTTTGGATAGGCAATTTGCATTATTTGGTTTTAGTGTTTTCCTTCCAGGAGTTGTAAGGTTATTTAGAAAGTTGCATTGAATTCATTTAAATCATCCTGTAAGGGTAGGATTTTTTGGATATTCCAGTTAAAAGGTAGTAGGGTAGTATTGCATATGTCTGGGTTAAAATTGGACAGGCTGCATGTTGTTTTATAAACATGCCACTTAAGTGGATGCATCAGATATATGGTTTAATTTCTCCAAATCTTTTGGGTTTCTAATACTGTTGTGGGAATGGACCCCATTCCTAAGTCAAGGTATAGTTAAAGTTGATGAATTTAGTATTGCTTCAATTTTTGTTATCCAAAAGTGTTCTTCGTAGCACCCACAATAGCCCCAGAATTGATTTCTGCAATTCATACGGAGTTATATTAATGGGTAGCATATCTAAAAATTACTTTTTTTTTATTATTCAATCCATTGCTCCTACTACTGCTATTGGAACTCTCTGGGCATTTTTTCTCCACATTGCTCTAATTACTGCCTGAAAATCTTGAGGTTTTATGACTTTATGTCTTGCTGTATGTAGGATACTGTAATGGCAATGTGTAGCAGTTTCAATGATCAATGCTGCTTTTGTGTTTTTTAATGAACTACTATAACTGGTGTTCCTGTACCTACTTTTTTTCAGACTGTTGGTGATGGCTGATCCAATCTGATGTACACTTCATCATTCTCTGTAATAATTTGTGGTTCATGTTCCCAAAACTTCTCACCTACTTCTGTATTGTGGTGTCCGCAGAATCCTCAATGGAACAGTCTTGCTACACTATTGTGTTTTTCAGTGTATAGGCCCTCTGCCATAAGTGTATCATACCCAGCAACAAGGTGTGTCACCCCTTCTAGTTCTTTTTTTTTTTTATAGGACCTACGTTTGTCTGCTTCTCCCACATGTTCAGTGGACTTTGTAAACTAATGTGTATGTAGTCCACCATCCTGGGCAACTGTTATTAACCTTTAATCCTCTGGTTCATAGGATCATAGGAAGTTACTAGGCTATTGGCCCTGAGGCCATTATAAGCCTAGCCAAGTGTTTAGCCCATGTTTACACAAGTCAACACCCAAAGCCTCTGGCCAGCAGAGACACAGGTGGAATCCCAGGGGTGTATTTTCTGTTTCCCATCCAGTTATCCAGGTTGCACTTAAAAAGGGATAATGAGATGCTCTGCTTGATGCAGAGGGAGTCTATTCCACAGATGGGGGAGTTTCTGGGACACAAATCCGTCCTGCCAATAAGTCCTGTTGATGTCACAGACCAGGTTGAGGTCATGCATGCAAGTTACTCGAGTGGAACTTGACTTGCGGATATGCAGGAGTCCCATCAAGCCAGGATCAATGATTGCTTTGTATGCCAGACAGAGTTCACCTCTGAGGAGACTGTATGAAACTGAATAGAGGGGGATAGGGTTTTCTGCCTATTTGTGTAGGGTAGATGTATGAGGCCCTAGATTCTTCTGGTGAGGAACCTCTGTGGTCTCTCCAGCTGCTGCATGTGTTTTCCAAAGTACATGAAGAAGGGGGTCATTGTACTCAATAATTGGCCTTATAAGGGAAGAATACAGGGATGTTATGACCCCCTTGTCCCTGGATGAGATACCCTTACTTATGAGGTGCACCATATAGAAAGCTTTCTGTACAACGGAAACAACGTGGTGGTCAAAAGTCAGGTTGCTATCAACCTGGGTGCCCAAATCCCTCATGACTGATTGTGTGCTTAGGACATTGTTATTAATGTGATAATATGTGGGGACATCACTCTCCCCAAAGGGGATAATGATGCATTTTTTGGCATTCAGCTTGAGGCCATGTTTCTGGCACCAATCATTTGTTTGGGTGAGACCCTCTTAGAGGACGTCCACATCACTTGGGGAATTGATGACCACACCCAGCTTGCAGTCATCTGCAAGCTTGGTCAGCCATAGCACACTGGTTTTGGCCTGCACCTCAGCAAAGTATATCCCGAATAACAGAAGCACCAAGACTGATCGCTGGCTTATGCCACTCATTACGGGTATACTGCTTGAGGTGGCTTCCCCTATTTTGATTAGGTGGGTTCTATCAGTGAGCCAGTTTGCTACCCATCTAATAACATATGGATCGTTACCTAGTTGAGAAAGTTTATCTACTATGTCCGAGTGGGGAATAGTGTTGAAGGCCTTGGCCAGGTCAAGGTAGGCGGTGTGCACCATCTTCTCCGCATCCATGGCTTTGGTGACTGTCTCAAAGAAGTCAACCAAGATTTGAAAGACATGACCTCCCCTTGACAAAGCCAAACTGTGTGGGGTCGAGTGTTGGGAGGTTACCAATGTCCTTGTTAATGAGGTCTATGATAATCCATTCCATGGCCTTGCAGGTCAAGCTAGTTAGTTTGATGGGTCTATAACTTCATGGTTATTAATAACATGGGCAACCATTGCACTACACCAATAGTTAATTCCTCCCTGGTTAGATCTGACCACAAACTAATCACCATGGAAATCCACATCTTGGCCACCCCCTCCCAAAAGTAACTACCTTGTAAAACTTCTCCAAAGCTAAATTTGGGCTCCTGAAAACAGAGGTGGCAAACTTGACGTTGCCCATGCAAATGGAAAGCAGATGCATGACTGCTGCAACGTACACCAATCCACTGTATGAGCACATACATAAATGCATGGAATTAGCTATACCTAACAGAACCAAGATGCTATCCTCCAAAAAAAGGAAGCCAATCTGGTGGTCCCCTGCCATAAATAAACTCTACAACAGAAGAAAGAAACTGTTGCAGGAAAAAGGTGAAGACCCAAGATGGGAAAAACTCCCTCATTTGCCTCAACAAAAAGTTGAGATCCCTCATCAAACCCACTAAAGCCAGCTACAAAGGCAGAATTGCAACTGACACCAAAAGCAACCACAAAGCCTTCTATAGTTACGTCAATCTCCATGACAATACTCAGAATTTGCTCTGAATTATTGCACAATGGCACCTCCTAGACTGAGTCAACAGATATCGCCAACATACTGGCCGATAGATTCAGCACCAACTTTACACCTCGCTCCCCCCAAGGGACCAATCACAATACCAGAAGATTGCCAGGCACCCAGTATCACTGCAGCACAGGTTAAAGCTGCATTGTCCAAGGCCAAGAATACAGCTTACATGGGACCCGACAATATCCCTGGCTGTGTTATACATGAACTACAAAGTGAACTGTCACCACATCTGTGTGTCCTGTTCAATCACAGCCTCACCTCATGCTTTGTCCCTACAAAAATGGCGCACTGCTACAGTCATTACCTCTCCATAAAGGGGGAGTGTTTACAGACCCTGGGAATTATCACCCCATTAGCCTGAAGAGTCTGATATATAAGGCTATGGAGCTCATCATCATGGACCTAATTAACAAGGATATAGGGAATCTCCAAACTCTGGATCCCACGGAGTTTGGTTTTGTAAGGGGTAGATCATGCCTGCTCAACCTGGTTGACTTCTTTGAGACAGTCATCAGAGTTGTGGATGAGGTTAAGGCAATTCAGACAGCCTACCTTGACCTGGCCAAGGCTTTTGATACCATCCCTCACTCTGGAATTATTGATAGGCTTACCGAACTGGGCATCAACCCCTATATCAGTAGATGGGTTGCAAATTGGCTCACAGACAGAACCCACAGCATGAAAGTAGTGGAATCCAAGTCTGACTGTTGACAAGTCACAAGTGGTGTCCCACCGGGATTGATCCTGGGCCCGCTCCTGTTTTGCATCTACTTCTCAGAAGTCCAGGCTAACATGGAGGGACTCTGGCTAACCAAGATCGCAGATGACTGCAAGCTGGGAGCCATTATAAACTCCTCAAGTGATGCAGACATCCTACAGAAAGGCCTCACTGAGACCAATGGCTGGTGTCAAAACCATGGCCTCAAGCTTAATGCCAGAAAATGTATCGTCATCCCCTTCAGAAAAAATTCAGCTCCCACTAATTACCACATTGAAGGGAGCCCATTAAACACAGAAGGAGTTATAAGAGATCTTGGGACACAGGTTGACAGCAACCTATCCTTTGACCACCACATTGCCATCATGGTCAGAAAGTCCTTGTATTTTGCATACCTCATTACCAAGGGTTTTGCATCCAGGAAGAAAGCGGTCATCACCTCTCTCTATTCTTCCCTCATCAGACCAATCATCAAGTATAATGCCCCATTCAGCATGTACCTCACTAGACACCTACAACAGCTGGAGAGGCCACAAAAGTATCTCATGAAGAGGATCTTAGGCCGTAAACACATGTCCTACATGGACAGACTCAAAAAACTCCAGCTATTCTCTGTCTCATATCATCTACTAAGAGGCGATCTCTGCTTGACTTACAAAGCCATGTCTGACACAGCTCTGTTAGAAATGCTACATCTAAAGAAATCCCGATCCCTCCACACCACACAGTCCAGAGACCTCAAGCCTTGTTACCACAATCAACAGAATGTGCTGGAGAGACAGGTTCATAACCCAGAGACTGCCCATGCTCTGGAATAGACTCCCCGTACACGTCAAGCAGAGCACCTCACTAGCCCTCTTCAAGAGAAATCTTGATGAGTGGATGGGAAATAGTAAGTTCACCCCGGGGATCACGCCAGTGGCTCTACTTGGTAGAGCCACTGGGAACTAACAACAGGTGGCAAAATGCCAGGGCACTTCTATGGGCTAGGCTTGTAAAGGCCCCAGGGCCATTAGCGTAGTACACACCTATGAACCTGTGTGTGTGTGTGTGTGTGTGTGTGTGTGTGTGTGTGTGTGTGTGTGTGTGTGTGTGTGTGTGTTTGCTGTGTGAGAGAGTATTGCTTGCATATGTGTGCATTGCTGTGTGACAGCAGAGAGAAGGTAGTTTTGTGTGTGTGTGTGTGTGTGTGTGTGTGTGTGTGTGTGTGTGTGTGACAGAGCAGAGAAAATGTTGGTGTCTGTGTGTAATTTACACTAGCGGTTCTGTTAGTTTCTGTGTGGAAGACAAATTATGTGCATGTAATTTTAACTATTCATTGTGTTTGTATCAGAGAGAATGTGTGTATTGCTGTATGGCAGAGAAGGTGTGTGTGTGTGTGTGTGTGTGTGTGTGTGTGTGTGTGTGTGTGTGTGTGTGTGTGTGTGCGTGTGTGTGTGTATTGCTGTGTGAGTGAGTAGGTATGTGTATGTGTGTGTTGCTGTATGAGAGCAGAGAGAAGGTACATTGTGTGTGTGTGTGCGTTTGTGTGTGTGTGTGTGCGTGTGTGTGTGTGCGCGCATGTGTTTGTGTGTGTGTGTGTGTGTGTGTTGCTGTGTGAGTGAGTAGGTATGTGTATGTGTGTGTTGCTGCATGAGAGCAGAGAGAAGGTACATTGTGTGTGTGTGTGTGTGTGTGTGTGTGTGTGTGTGTGTGTGTGTGTGTGTGTGTGTGTGTGTGTGTGAGAGCAAAGAGAGAGAAAGTAGGTGTGTGTGTGTGTGTGTGTGTGTGTGTGTGTGTGTGTGTGTGTGTGTTTAACATACCTCTGAACTGTCCTGATTTAGCCACATAGTTTTTGGTGTGTTTCTCCAAAAATGTGAGGGTTTGTGGTAAATCAGTGGAGAGGACTGAAGTCAATAAATAATGACATATGTAGGAGTTTTAAACTTCATATCCTTCAGAATATGCATGCCCTCACAAATCCTGTCAGTCTAGCAACTTTCTATTTTAAAAAGAGCAATACTTAAAATCTATCCTTATTTTTTGCGCCATTGTATCCCCATTTTTTAGGCTTTGTCCAGATTTCTTGCACTAAGAGGTTGACATGTATGCCTACCTCTCAACTGTCCAGTATTTTGTAGAATGTCCAGATTTTTGCCTCATATTTTTGGCTTATTCATCATAAAATTAATGCCATACATTTGAGTTTCAGACTTCATTTCCTGCAGAAAATGCATGTTACAACAAATGCTGTTACTCTATCACTTTCTAAGTCTATAAGAGCAATATTTATAATCTGTCCCTATTTTGGGGCCTTTGTCCCCCCATTATTTTATGCTTTGACCAGATTTCTAGTGCTAAGAGGCTGAGAGGTATGGAGGTGAGGTATGGAGGCGTGGTGTATAATGCCATAGTTGCTGATTATTTGGTGCATTTTAAGGGGGGGTAGGGGGTTCTGCATTCCTGAGTGTGTCCTCCATTGTATAAGATGACTAGTAACTATGAACTTGTTGTCAGTTTCTTAGTCATTCCCTATTGCAATACTACCAGTTTACCAATTTTCTTTAATGTAAGATTGGCAATTAATCCTTCAAGGACAGCAGACACTGAATTTGTAAATGTAACACAGAAAAGTAAAGTTGCTTGCCAGAAACAGCCTCTACATTAGTTACCAGTCTCTTTAATGTGGAATTATTTGGATGAATTTTACTTCTGCAGTAATTGTGCATCTTGACTAACATTGGTGGATTGTAATGGCAGAAGTATGAGTGGATTTTTATGGTTAAAATGTTCTGAAATGCTCAGTTTTGTCATTATTGTGTCATACATTTTATTTCATTGCTTATTGGAAAAACATTCAAAATTACAAATTTATAACACACTCTAACAAGTGGTGCTGTATTATACACGTAATTTAATTTAATAAAATCAGGAAGGTGAATCAAAGAATACATACATGTATGCATGGCCTAAATATGTGAGCAAGGAGCCTGTTTTGAAAATTTTATTATTTGACATTTGTTGCCCTTTTTCAGCAGAGGTACAAGGAGAAAAGCTCCACAATTATACATAGAAAAATAAGAATGTTACACTAAGTAGAATAGGTCAATATGAGGCTAATGAGACTAATGGGTCTGTGTTTACCCCAGGGTCTGTGGTTGGGTTATCCTTGTGTAGCAACATTACAATGACTGTTTTCCATGCTGACCAATACTGCATCACCTCGAAATGATACCAGAAAGTAAGCCAATTAAAGTCAGTCAGCTTTCCTTCATATTGTGGCATCATCCTTGGAGAATGTAAAATGCTGCTTAATGCTACACTCATATCAGCCTGAGACACAGATTCTGAGAGCTCCGCAATATCCCCTTCATATTGTCTAGGGAGGTTCATCTCAGGTCATTTACACCCACATGGGCTATGAGTCATACTGGTACTTGTGGCCCAACAACGTGAGTACGGTCACAATACGGTGTATCCTGGCCTGATAAGCAACTGACTGTGACTTTTTCTTTACTCAGCCTGGTGAGAGGGACATCAGTGTATGTCCTGTGACATGCCGTATGGGGTTAGAAGAAGAGGCAACCTGAGATGTGGCTGTATGGGTTGATGTCAGTGTTGTTTTGAAAGTGTGAATTCAGGGTTGTTGAGGGAGGGAGTTATGTGTACTTCACCAAGGAGGTCTTTGAGGTTTAGGTAGGTTACTTTTAAATGCCTCATCATATATGGGTCTATGTTTCTGCTTTGAATTGTGTGTGATCAGTGCAGTGTGTATACTACTGACAACCTTATTGACATTAGGAGTGATTTTATGTGAGAGCTTTGCATCCAGTGACATTGTGTAAATACATCTTTTGCATACCATATCAATTTGTTTAATAATTAACTGGTTGTCTGTAAATATGAGGCAGTTTCTACATTAGCTCAGGATGCCCATATCCACCAAGCTGGTAACAGAGGTACTGGGAAAGTTCATATCCATGGCATCAGACCCTTTTTATTAATTAGGCAGTTGGTGAAATTTTGTTTTGTTGAGTGCATGAATGCACTCATTTTTTAATTGTAAACAGTTTTTTCAAAGGACTGCAATAAACCTTTTTTTCCTGTAACAAGTTGGAGCCAGACAAAAGGGAAAAAGTGGCCCACTCCTCTAATGTGGGAAATAGCTGCATAAGTGTTAGCACAGCCTGCATGTATGTATGTGTCATGTCTTTCAACTTTTACCTCCGAAGTCTGGACAAAGAGAAAATATTTATGAAAAAGGTAGTCTTAGTGGGTGCTATTCACTCAAAATAATTTCCATATTTAGGAGGGATGGAACAAAAGTTTGAGAACAAATTAGATGTCTTACCCCAAATTTGGGAGAGCTGACGGGTGTGTGTGTGTGTGCTTGTGTTTTGGACCTTTATGGTTAATGACTGAAAATTGATTAATTTTTGGATTCTATAAATTAAATATATACACGCGTGCACACACACACACACACACACACACACACACACACACACACACACACACACACACACACACACACACACACACACATCAATATATGAGATACTTAGTTGCAAAACTTCAATAATAAGATTGAGAAGGGTTACTAATGCTGTTTTATCTTCACAGAAACCCAGCTGTGAACCCCCCCAAGCTGGCATTTTGTGTTGTAACTAGTGGTGATGGTAGATAAAAGATAAAATGACGTGCTAATAGCTTGTGTTTGTATTGCACAGGGACAGGTTTGCACACATTTAAA
Source organism: Protopterus annectens (assembly GCF_019279795.1). Classification (NCBI taxonomy): domain Eukaryota; kingdom Metazoa; phylum Chordata; order Ceratodontiformes; family Protopteridae; genus Protopterus; species Protopterus annectens. The sequence goes on along the minus strand of NC_056727.1, from coordinate 210,292,869 downwards.
GATACCAGTTGTGAATATTCTTTATATAATGAGATTACTTACTAAACCTGAGGCCTATGCTGAGGCAAAATTGGGTATCAATATGTTATGTTAGTAAATTACTTAAACCCAAACTGCCTGAAACCACAAAGCATTCTATAGCTATGTCAAGAATCACAACGGCAACACCCAGATCTGCTCTGAGTTACAGCGCAATGGCACGAAAATTACAGAACCAACTGATATTGCCAACATCCTGGCAGATAGGTTCAATGCTTACTTTACCCCCCTCTCACCCCCTAAAGGGCCCATATCTATACAGTAAGAATGCAGAGTCCCTGTAATCACAACTACGCAGGTAAAAGCTGCACTCTCTAAAGCCAAAAACACAGCATCCATGGGACCGGACAACATCCCAGGCTGCTTTTTACATGAACTTCAGAACAAACTGGTATCCCACCTAAGCACCATGTTCAGTCATAGCCTCATGTCAGGCTTTGTGCCCACTGAATGGCACACAGCAACAGTTATCCCACTCCATAAAGGGGGAGCCACCACTGATCCCGGGAACTATCACCTATTAGCCTGACGAGCCTGGTCTGTAAGGCCATGGAATGTATCATCATGGAACTCATAAACAAAGACATTGGTAACTTCCAAACTCTGGACCCCCACCCAGTTCAGGTTTGTGAAAGGCAGATCATGCCGCCTGAACCTGATCAACTTCTTTGAGGCAGTCACCAACACCGTAGATGAGGGTAAGGTGGTTCACAAAGCCTATCTTGACCTCGCCAAGGCTTAGGACACCATCCCCCATTCTGGCATTATAGCTAAACTCACTAAACTAGGTATAAATCCCTACATCACAAGATGGGTTGCCAACTGGCTCACTGACAGAACCCACACTGTAAAAGTTGCGGACTCCAAATCTGACTTCAAACCAGTGAGAAGTGGAGTACCATAGGGTTCAGTCCTGGGACCTCTCCTGTTTGCTATCTACTTCTTTGAAGTACTGGCTAACATAGAAGGCCTTTGGCTAATGAAGTTTGCACATGACTGCAAACTAGGAGCCATAGTCGAGTCCCCAAATGATGTGGACAGCCTACAGAAGGGCCTCACTGAGACAGATGCCTGGTGTCAGAGCCATGGCCTCAAGCTCAATGCCAAAAAGTGCATTGTCATTCCCTTTGGCAAAAACTCTGTACCCATGAACTACCACATAAGTGGCAGTCTACTCAATGCCAAATGTGTGATAAGAGACCTTGGTACCAAGGTGAACAGTAGTCTCTTCTTTGATAATCACATCGCCACAGTAGTCAGGAAATCCTTCTACATGGCACACCTCATCACAAAAGGATTCTCATCCAGGAAAAAAGAGGTCATTGTTCCCCTCTACTCATCACTCATTAGACCCATTATAGAGTACAACGCCCCTTTTGGAATGTACCTCACAAGACATCTGCAGCAGCTGGAAAGGCCACAGAAGTACCTCACAAAGAGAATTACTGGCCTCAAACAGATGCCCTTCACTGACTGTCTCAAAAAACTCCAGCTTTACTCCGTAGCATATCGCCTACTCCGAGGTGATCTCTGCCTAACATATAAAGCTATGTCAAACCCACTGAGCTACATGCTCTAGGGACCTAAACCTTGTCACCACAATAAACAGGACATGCTGGAGGGATTGATACCTGTCCCAGGGACTTCCCATACCCTGGAACAAGCTACCCATCTATGTCAAGCAAGGTTCCTCATTAGCACTCTTCAAGAAAAATCTTGATGAGTGGATGGGAAATAGGAAATATACCCCGGGGATCACTTCTGTGGCTCTGCTCGACAGGGGCACAGGAAAATAACTTTCTTGGTTGGCATACGCCAGGGAACCTTGTTGGCTAGGCTTATTTAGGCCCTTGGGCCGATAGCCTAGTACCTACCTATGAACCTAAAATATATATTATGAACTGCAACTGGCCTAGGTAATAACTTTGTTATTATAATTTTTTTTTGTATATTAATCAGGCAGTACAAAACACACCCAGTCTCCCATTAGTAGTTTAAGTAATTACCGCCCCATAAGCTTAACAAGTCTAGTCTGCAAAGCTATGGAGAGGATCATAATGGAGCTCATAAACAAAGATATAGGGGACTTGCAGACATTGGACCCGACCCAGTTTGGCTTTGTCAAGGGAAGATCATGCCTTTTGAACTTGGTCGACTTCTTTGAAACAGTCACCAAGGCCATTGATGAGGGAAAGGCAGTCCATACAGCCTACCTTGACCTTGCAACACAATACCCCACTCGGGTATTGTAGAAAACTTACCAGCTTAAATGTAAACCCATATGTCACAAGATGGGTTGCAAACTGGCTTAAGGACAGAACCCACAGGGTTAGAGTTGCTGGCGCTGTGTCAGACTCCAAGCCGGTCACAAGTGGTGTCCCACAGGGCTCGGTCCTTGGCGCCCTATTGTTTGGCATCTACTTCTCAGAAGTACAGGCCAACATGGGAGGACTTTGGCTGACAAAGTTTGCAGACGACTGCAAACTGGGCGCCATAGTGGAAAGTGCAAGGGACTCATGGAAACAGATAGCTGGTGCCAGAGCCATGGCCTGAAGTTAAACGCCAAAAAATGTATAGTCATACCCTTCGGGAAAAACAAGGTAACCCCAAGCTACCATATAGGTGGCAATCCACTAAGCACAGAAGAGGTTATCAGGGACCTGGGGACTCAGGTTGACAGTGGCATTTCTTTTGACACTCACATTGCTAAAGTGGTTAGAAAGACCTTCTACATTGCCCACCTGATCATGAAGGGATTCACATCCAGATCTAATGAGGTCATTGTTCCCCTGTACTCTTCACTTATTAGACCAATGATCGAGTACAATGCCCCATTCGGGATGTATCTCACCCGACATCTGCAGCAATTGGAGAGACCCCAAAAGTTCCTCACCAAAAGGATAAAGGGACTCCAAAATCTGTCATATGCTGCCAGATTGAAGAAACTCCAGCTCTATTCAGTCGCATACCGTCTGCTCAGAGGTGACATGTGCCTGACATACAAGGCCATGTCCAACCCGGAATTAATGCTCCACCTCAAAAAATCCAAATCCACCAAAACCACTAGAGCAAGTGACTTAAACCTTAGCACGGATATAAATAGGACGTGCTGGAGGGATAGATTTATCACTCAGAGACTCCCTATGCTGTGGAATAAAATCCCGGTCCATGTGAGGCAGAGCACCTCGCTGACTCTGTTCAAGAGAAATCTAGACCTATGGATGGGAGATCGTAGGTTTACCCTGGGAATCATATCTGTGTCACTGCTGGACAGAGGCACAACAAACTAATGGGCACAGTATTTTTTCATATAAGGGGTGGCGTAAGCCACAAAAATTTGGGCTAGGCTTATAAATGCCTTAGGGCAGATAGCCTAGTATAAACCTATGAACCTATGAACCTATGAACATTATTATTATTATTATTATTATTATTTGTATGTTAATCAGGCAGTACATAACACACCCAGTCTCCCATTAGTCGTTTAAGTAATACATTATTATTATTATTATTATTATTATTATTATTTGTATATTAATAAGGCAGTACATAACATACCCAGACTCCCATTAGTAGTGTTTACTGATGGTAGATATAACAAGATCACAAAAATGAAATTCTGATTTCATCCACAAAAGACAGAATGAAAATAACATTAACTTTTCTTTGGGGGAGGGGAAAACAACACATTTTTGAGAAAAATGAATTTGCTGTTTTTATTTGTTTTGCCCTGAATTCTTACAGTTATCCAAACAGTTTATAAATGTTGCAAGAGAAGTACTGTGTTTGACATGTAAAGTCAGCCTATTTCACAATGTGGAATCCATTGGGTAGCATACTTGTTAAGCCTTCTGGTAATGTTGATGTAATGGTATAGGGTTACAACTAGTTTTATTGTGGTGAGGGTGATCTTAGTGTGCAGCGTTCGTGATAGCATGGGAACGTTAGTGGATATGAGCCACTCAGGAATGTGTAGCACACTTTGTAGATAGACAGATCTTTCAGACTGTCAGAGCAGCTATGCTTACTGAGACCTGAGATCTTTTTTGTTGAGAAAACAAAGTATTCTGAGCTGCTTTCAGTACTTTGTGAGGTATGTCTCAATGGGGGCACTGTTTTCAATGATGCGCCTAATAAAGGTTCAATACAGTAAGGGTATAACTTCTTTGGAACTTGAGGAGATATAACAAAGGATAAGCTGTGTAAAGCAAAAGGATTTTACAACAACCACAGAGCATTGTGATCAAAGGAGAATCTGTCAAAAATATAGAGACCCTACTACCTGGTGACTGTGCTAGAGTGAGATATCTGTATAGTAAGTGGTACAGATACAAGCTTTACCAACATAAACAATGATGTATATATATATATATATATATATATATATATATATATATATATATATATATATATATATATATATAGGTTCATAGGTAGGTACTAGGCTATCTGCGCAAAGGCATTTATAAGCCTAGCCAGAATGTGTTGGCTTTCGCCGCCCCCTTAGATTATTTCCCTGTGCCTTTGTCCAGCAGAGCCACTGAAGTGATCCCCAGGGTAAACTTTTTGTTTCCCATCCACTCATCATGGTTTCTCTTGAAGAGTGTTAGCAAGGATCTCTGCCTAATATAGATTGGAATCTTGTTCCAAAGCATGGGCAGTCTCTGGGACAAGAATCTATCCCTCCAGCATGTCCTGTTTATTGTTGTGGTGAGGTTTAGATCCCTAGAGCATGTGGCTTGAGGGGATATGGTTTTCTTTAGGTGGAGCATGTCCATCAATTCTGGGTTGGACATGGTCTTGTATGTCAGGCAGAGATCACCTCTGGGTAGGCGGCATGCAACTGAGTACAGCTGGAATTTCTTCAGTCGAGCTGCATAGGGCATCTGTTTGAGGCCAGTGATCCTCTTGGTGAGGTACTTCTGTGGTCTTTCCAGCTGTTGCAGTTGTGTGGTAAGGTTCATCCCAAATGGGGCATTGTACTCTATGATGGGTCTGATGAGTGATGAGTAGAGGGGCACAATGACCTCTTTTGATCTGGATGTGAACCCTTTTGTGATTAGGTGGGCCACATAGAATGATTTTCTAACAACTTTGGTAATGTGATTATCAAAGGAGAGATTATTATCTACTTGGGTCCAGATCCCTTATTATGTCTTCCGTATTTAGGGGACTACCACCTATGTGGTAGTTTGTGGGTACTTTGTTTTTTCCAAAGGGGATGACTATGCACTTTTTGGCATTTAGCTTGAGGCCATGATTTTGACACCAGGTATCCATCTCAGTGAGACCCTTTTGGAGGCTGTCTGTGTCAGCCGGAGAGTAAATTGTAGCCCCTAGTTTGTAGTCGTCTGCTAACATGGTCAGCCATAGTCCTCCTGTGCTTGCCTGTACCTCTGAGAAGTATATGCCAAACAGGAAGGGTCCTAGGACTGAGCCCTGGGGAACGCCACTTGTAACCGGTTTATATATATATATATATATATATATATATATATATATATATATATATATATATATATATATATATAAACAAAGAAATACCAAACCTGTTGTCAGTGACACACACACAACACTTACAGCACATACAAAGGACCAGACACATTGACCCACGAAAGAGGATGTGCTCACATGTAACTTACCCAAACCTCAAAGTCCTCTCAAACACAATCCTCAAAAACACTGCATTCAGACAAATAAAACAACTCCCCATCACAACACATAAAACCATATCTCGCTGTGCCTCAACTATCAAGCCCATGAGATGTAACACCACACAGTCCAACATTTTGTTCATAGGAGACTCCATTGTGAGACATACTGATGTCCTTCTCACCAGGCTGGATAAGGAGAGGTTTACAGTTAGTTGCCTGTCAGGGACCATGACTCATCACATTATACAATCACTGGGGTCATTAAACCTCAAAGTACCAGTATGACTCATTCATAGTCCATGTGGATGTGAAGGACCTGAGACGTGCCTCCCAAGACCATATGAAGAGAGAAGTGATTGAGCACTCTGAATATGTGACACAGGCAGGTTTGAGCCAACCATTGAGCAGCATTAAATTGTCTTCATGGATGATGCCACAATACCAACAGAAAATGATATCCCCTTTGAATGTATTTATCTGTAATTTGTCCTTTATCATGGCTCAACTTCAAAGTGGTTTGCCACTGTTTCATGGCCGCTGCAATGTAATCAATCACTGTAGGGTGTATCTTATAAATGTTTAAGCCCTGTTTCATACATGAATGTGGGATACTGGCAAATGCTTTTCTGTAGTCTGTCCATGCTGTATATACATTTTTCCCTTAATTAATTTATTTAACAAAAAAATGATCCTTGGTTCAACATTACTTTCTTTTGTTACCCTTTTTATTCTATTGCTGTGATTGAGTTTTCTTTGAAATGACTTTGTTCAGAGTGCGCATGTAAATAGTTCTCTATTTCTAATTTTTTTTTTTTTTGTGTGTGTTTCAATTTCTTTTGCCTTGTTTCTCAGTTCTCTAAAAGTTTAATGGGTCATCAATAAACTGCTTATTTTGTACTTTTCCTTTATATTTATCTGCATATCTTCTGAGTTTTTCTGACTGTGCTGATATTTTTAGCCGATAATTTCCGATAGTGCACAATCAATCTCGATCTGTTCTGATACTGTGCATTGCTTTTATCACATCTATTTTTGAGTATTTGTATGGATTTGTTCTCTCTTCTGTACTTCTATTCAATACTTCCACGATAGCATTTGATTTGTTCCATTCCTTTCCCTTATTGCATTGTGTGTATATGGTAAGAATATATCTGTTATTAATTTAGCTGCAAATTAATATGGCCTATTTACTTCTGTTATATTACCCAAATTTCTGTTGACAAATTTAATTACTGTCTTAATTTGTTTAATCAAACTTCTAACATTTTGGGTCTTGTTGACATTCTGTAATATTTTTCATTGATCTTAATATGTCTCTCCATCTCCATTAAATAAAGCAACTGTTACCTTTGCTCTCCATTTGCTTCAGGGATTTTGTGGAAAGTTCCTGAACACCTTCCTGTGACATATTCTCTTCAGCTGCATGCTGCATCATCTGTTGCTCTTTCATATAGGAATTCACTTGTCTGTTGCTACACAACACTGACTGTGTCAGAGTTGCCAATGTTTATTGCTCCTTCCCTTGCTGTGCAACTCCAACTGAACTTTTGTAGTCATTTCCTACTGAAAGCTATAGAGAATCTTCATGTGGCAAGTGATCACATGCTTCCTGCTTCACCTGTTTCTCCTTAATTTGTTAGAATTGTCCATCATGCTGTGACATTACCACTGTAAGATTTCTACACTAAATTCAGTTTCTATTTCTTTAACTTCACCAATAGTAATCCTTTTTTCTACTTTCCCCTTTTGTTTTCTTATTTTTTGTATTGGGAAATTTTGTATATCCGTATGCCTTTGCCTGTATTTCTCTGCAACTATCTTTGGTGCCATTTTTGTATTGATTTGTTTTGCTTTCTCTTTGCTTAAATATTGCACCATATTAAAGTTGTTCTCATGTTCATATGTCTTCCTTTCTGTTTTCCTTACTTTGGGGACTAATTGTTCTACCATGCTGTGACATAAACTGTTAAGACTTCCTATACTAAATCCTTCACTTTGGAAGTATTTCATAACTTCAGCCTCTGTTTGTTTAACTTCTACTTTACTAATCTTCTGTTTTAAATTCCCCCTTTATGATCTTATTGTTTGGGTTGTGAACATTTACATACCTGGATACTTTGCCTGTATTTCTCTTCAAATATATTTGGAGATGCTTTCAGGTATTGACTATTTTGGCTTTCTCCTCTGCACAAATACTGCAACAAATCAGCTCCCTCTTTCTTTCCGATGTCCATGCTTATTTTTCATGCCTTTCAAAAATCTCTAGGTTTTGCTCTTTACATTTTTTGCACTCCTTGGTTGCTTCTTCTTCCAAATGGCCCAACATTTTTGTCTATATAATAGTTTTCATGGAACTGTTGTATGAATGAACACAAAGAATACATGTGATGGTTTTGATAGTTTTTCTTGTGCAAGTACTTTTCTGTACTCCAAATTCATACCTCTCAACTGCTTTGAGCAAAAAATCTGGACAAAGTCTAAAATGATGCGGGTACAAGGGCCCAAAAATAGGGACAGATTTTAAATATTGCTCATATAAACTTAGAATGTTGATAGAATAATAGGTTTTGCATTAGCATGTATTTTACGAAGGATGTGGAGTCTTAAAATCAAATGTTTGTCATTTTTGACTGACTTCAATCCTCAGCTATTTGCCAGGAAAGTACAGATTTTAGGAGGAACAAACCAAACATATGAGGCAAAAATCTGGACATTCTGTGAAAATCTGTACAGTTGAGAGGTATGCCTCCAATTTCTCGCTTAATCATTATGAATATGTTATATCTGGAAATTCTGGACTTCTTGCATAATAGTAATAGTACATAATTTATTTCTTATTCTCAACAGTCAATCATCTTTATGGCTCTTTTCCAGCCTCTCGGTTTTTGTGGACTACTACTTACTTCTAAAATGGGGTAGATGCATCCTCCCCTGAACCTGGCCTAACCCCATTGTTGGAATGTTCCTGTGTCTTGAAGATTCTACACTGTCAGTTTTTCACTGTCCGCATATAAGGATCAGGCACTTGTTTATACTGGGACTTGTATACCCAGTTGTCTTTTTTAATTTTTAACCTACTTCTGTCCATGATATATGCTATATAAAATACATTGTATACAGCAGTGTCATACCCAGTAAAGTATAGTTTATTTAAAGTGAAGCTCATTGATAACCAGTATCCTATGTTTTCCTACATTCCAGTATAGCTGATTTTGGTTATGGTATGCATTTGTGGACTCCACCTTGTTCTTGTTACACAATTTGTAAGGAAAGCAATTTCATGCATTTACAACTCAGTAGAATAAATCCTGATTGGAGGTTACCAGTCTAATGGCCTTTGAGCCTTTTTAGGCCTAGCCATTCATGCCCCAGTCTTTGTAATTGTCAATGCCCAAGGACTAGAAAGACTTTGGCATATGCCTGTGCCTTAGACTATAAGCTGCTGCCATCCATAAAGGCCACAAGTGACAAGCAGGGGAGAATTTATGATTTCCCATCCATTGGTCCAAACGTTATTTGAATAAGCTTAAAAAGAGCTTTGTTTCACATAAATGGAGTATCTTTTCCAGAAAAAGGGTAAAAACACACACCTTTGCCTCCAACATGTTTTGCTTATGTCACAGACGATGTTTAGATCCTTAGACTGGGTAATTCTTGTGCTTTTTGTTTTGCGGATGTGTAGCATATCCATTTAGGCTGGATCTGAGAAGGTCTTGTAGGCTAGGTATAGCTAGCCCCTTGGTAGTCTGCAGGAGAGTGAGTACAGGGACAAGAGTTTGGGGTTTTGCACATAGGACATGTTTTTTACACCCTGTATTCTTTTAATGTGGATTCTCTGTGACCACTATAGTTGTTGGAAAACATGCTGAAGAGTGCATTGTACTCGATTATTGGTTTAATGAGGGCTAAGCATAGTGGGATTATGATCGCCTTAGATCTGGATGCCATGCCATAACTTACAACTTGCCCACACATAGAAGGATTTTCTCACCACTGTGGAGACATGGTGATCAAAGTTCAGGTTACTGTTAACCTGAATTCTCAAGTCCCTTACCACTGGGTCTACAGTTAGGAGAGTGTTATCAAAGTTGTAATTTGCAGGGTTGGTCAACTTCCCAAACTGTATATATATGCATTTTTTTTTTTGCATTGGATATTAGGATATGTTTCTGGCATCAGTTACTTGGCTCTCAGACCCTCCTCAAGGATATTTACATCTTTGGAGGAATCAGTCATTGCACCCAACTTGCAGTCATCTGCAGATTTGGTCACCCAAAGACCCTCTATATTTGCTATGACTTCAGAGAAGTGTATTCCAAACAGGAGAGGTCTAAGTGCTGAGTCCTGTGAAACACCACTAGTAGCAGGTGTAGTTGAGGAGGTGGATTCCCTACCCTAACTTAATGTGCCCTCTCCATGAGCCATGTGACTACCCATCAGGTTACATAGGGATTTATGTCTAAATTTTTTAGTTTGTCTATAATACGTTAGTGAGGTAATGTGTTGAATGCCTTTACCAGGTCAATGTAGGCAGTATGCACTATTTTGCCCATCATCCATGGCTCAAGTGGCCTTCCCAAAGTAGTCCACTGGGTTTAGTAGGTGTGACCTACCCTTAATGAATCCTAACTGGGATGGGTCCAGTAGTTGAAGATTTCCAATGTATTTATTAGATCCAGGATAACTTTTTCCATGGCTTAGTATACAAGACTAGTCCAGCTTATGGGTCTGTAGTTCCACTGGTCTGTTGATGGTCCACCTTTATGTAGATAGATGACCATTGCAGTCCTGCATTGCCTAAGGAAGAAGCCTATCTGGAGGCTGTGGATGAATGGACGTTCTAGTTGGCCTAACATGTCATGTATCAAACTATTTAGGAGGCATCCCTGGATGTTATCAGGCCCATTGCTGTAGTGTGTTTAGCTCTGGAGAGGGCAGTGAGGACCTGTTTACTAACAGTGGGGAGATAAGTGGCAGAGGGTATTTCCTGTGGAGTAACTTGTCACCGTAATGCTGTTGGCACTTTTGAGTAAAGTTACTGTCCTCTACTCTTTTATCTTGGGTTTCATAACTACTTTAGCCATTTAAATGTTTCTATCAAGGCTTTTCTCTCTGCACTATAAGGTTGAGAGATATGTCTTCACTTATAACTGAAATATCATGAAATCACAAAAATTAATGTTTTTTATTGCATGTATATTCCTATACACTAGACAGACTTTTTTGTGTCTAATTATCACTAGTCAGTACAACTTTATACATACAAAAGTAAGTAAAGAAACATACATATTCCATGTGAAATTTCAGTTTCATTTATTTTACAAAATAAAGTAAACAAGCAAGCAGACACACAGGTTCCATGTGAAGTCATAGTTTTATTTATTTGACTGTTTCATAATTATCATATCTAGGCATAGACAGATATTTTTGATGAAATGTATCAGGTTTAAAGTAAAACAATGTAAATTGCAAGTGAAACCGTAATGCTGTTGGCACTTTTGAGTAAAGTTACTGTCCTCTACTTTTTTATCTTGGGTTTGGTAACTACTTTAGCCATTTAAATGTTTCTATCAAGGCTTTTCTCTCTGCACTATAAGGTTGAGAGGTATGTCTTCAGTTATAACTGAAATATCATGAAATCACAAGAAATTAATGTTTTTTATTGCATGTATATTCCTATGCACTAGGCTGACATTTTTGTGTCTAATTATCACTAGCCAGTACAACTTTATACATACATAAGTAAGTAAAGAAACATACATATTCCATGTGAAATTTCAGTTTCATTTATTTTACAAAATAAAGTAAACAAGCAAGCAGACACACAGGTTCCATGTGAAGTCATAGTTTTATTTATTTGACTGTTTCATAATTATCATATTTAGGCATAGACAGATATTTTTGATATAATGTATCAGGTTTAAAGTAAAACAATGTAAATTGCAAGTGAAACCAAGTGTGATATTTTGTTGCAAAGAGAACATTTGCTAATGAATTACGACAATGAAAGAACATCTATAATACATGCTCACTAGTTCAAGGAACACCATTGCACATAAAACTAACAAAATAAATAACAATAGAGAGATCCTTCAATACTTAACATAGACACTCTATTAAACAGCTTATTTATATTATATAGGTTCATTGGGCATTAGTAGGCCACTATCCCAAAGGTCTTTATAAGCATATCCATGTGTACTTGATATAATAGTAGAGACCCCAATATAAAGGATCTAGCCTAAACTCAAAATCTTAGTTAGCAATGGCTGCCCATACCTAGGAGGATCATATGTGAAATCCTGGCAAGGAATTTATGGTTTCCCATCCAGTCATCCAGGCAACATGTAAACAGGCTCATAGAGGGGCTCTCTTTGATGTGAATTGGTAGCCTATTCCTGAGGAGTGGCAACCTCTGAGAGACATATCTGTCTCTCCAGCAGGTCCTATTTATGTTGCAGGCCAGGATAAGGTCCCTGGAGTGGGTGATCCTTGTCCCATTAGTCTTGCGGATGTGCAGCATTTCCATTAGGTTTGGATCTGAGATTGCTCTGTAGGCCAGACACAAGTGTCCTGTAAATAGTCTGTACGCTACTGAGTACAGTCATGGTGACTTGACTCTGTCAATGCATTACATGGATGGTGACCCAGTAATTTTCTTGGTTAGAAATCTCTGGGGTCTGTCATGGTTGCAGCAGGTGCCAGGTAAGGTACATACAAAGGGAGCATTGTACACAATTATTGACCTGATGAGGGTCGAGTACAGGGGAGTTATGACCTGTTTCATTCTTGAGGCAATGCCTTTGCTAATGAGGTGAGCAATGTAGAATGCCTTCCTTACCATTGTAGACACATGATGGTTAAAGTTTAGGCTACAGTCAACTTGCATTCCCAATTCTTTCAATACTGAGTTGTTACTTAGGGTATTATTGTCCATATGGCAGTCTGCATGGTTATTGTTTTTACCGAATGGGATGATAATGCTTTTTTTAGCATTGAGTTTGAGTCCACGACTTTGGCACCAATCATACATTTCTGCAAGTCCCTATTCAAGTATATTGGCATCTTCTGGGGATTAAATGATTACACCTAATTTGCAGTCATCAGCAAATATAGCCACAAGCCCTCAGTTTTGGCCTGAACTTCTGAGAAGTATATTCCAAACAATAGGGGGCCCAGCACTGACCCTGGTGGAACCCCAGTGCTGACAGGTCTGCTGGTCGAGGTAAAGTCCCCAATTTTGACTGAGTGTGATCTGAAGGTAAGCCAGTCAGCAGCCCACCTGACAACATAAGGGTTGATATTCAGCTGGGAGAGTTTATCAATGATGCCCCGATATGGGACTGTATTGAATGCCTTTGCTAAGTCAAGGTAGGCTGTATGCACATATTGGCCTTCATTTATGCCTCTGTTGATGCTTTTGAGCAAGTCTATCAGGTTTAACAGGCATGACCTGTTTTTGACAAAACCAAAATGTGTCAAATTAAGGGTTTGGAGGTCATCTATGTCCTTATTTATAGGGTTCATAGTGATTTGTCCCATGGCCTTACGGATAAGGCTGGTTAAGCTTATGGGTCTGTAGTTTCTGTAGTGTGAGTCATACTTTTAATACTGTTGTCAAGTGGCATATGCCAAACTGAAAAAAAACTGTCACTTGTAAAACTAGCAATAAAGGGTCAGTGACACAAATGCTGTAAGGAGCAGCTATACTGTCACCTTAGTCAGAATGACTCCTGCATGCCATTGAATGAGTGTGTGCATGTAGATATGTATATATCCAGCAACACGCCACATTTATAGGTGTGTGTACATCTGTATATATAAACAGAGACATACACAAATTCAGAGACAGATTTATATATGTGTATGTGTGTGTGTGTGTGTGTGTGTGTGTGTGTGTGTGTGTGTGTGTGTGTGTGTATCTATAACGACATAAAGATATACAGCAAATACATTTTAATCAACCAACACAATGCATATGATAAACACATAATGACACATGGCACAGGCATTTATTTAAATTATTATTTATTTCTATGTTAATAAGGGGGTAAGTGGTCTCATCAACACTGCCATATAAGTCATAAAAAAGGCAAGTTTGAGAAAAGTTATGAGAATTCCAAAATTACAGGTGAAGTATAGCATTAAAACAAGTAGGTGCACTGCATACAAAGTGTTAATAACATTCATGAAGACACATCAGATGGCCATGTCACCGCAGTGAAATTTTAACTACTGTTTCATAACTTTGGACATATTTTATACTGAGTCTCCTACACCACACAAGCACACACACTCACACACACTCACAAACACACACACACACACACACACACACACACACACACACACACACACACACACACACATACAGTTTATATATATATATATATATATATATATATATATATATATATATATATATGTGTGTGTGTGTGTGTGCGTGTGTATATAAATACATATATAGATGTATGCAATGCTTCCTGTGAAATGAGGGAAAACTGTCTTATATTATTGTATGTCTGCATGAGTACATGCACTAATAAGCAACACTTTTGCTGAACATATGAAAAATAATTACCAGTGAAGAGGCAAAAGCATGTAGCAACAAGTATGAAACAAAAGCAAACAAAAGAAAATACAATTGCCTAGGTTGGGATAATCTTTTCACTAAGTTTTACAAAAAAACAAGCACATACTAAAAATGTAATTTCACTGCTGCAAAGGCTGCAGATCTGAGTGTGACTAAACAGTGTCTGTGGCTGAGGCTAAACCAGTCATTCAACTAATAGTCTCTGGGTGCGGGAAGGCAAGTACAGAACAATAAACTGTACATTCTAAGCTGTATGCTAACAAGCTTCTCTGAAAATCCTGCCTCTGTGTGATTATGTGACTTACACTGCACTAAAAGGTAAACAAAGTGCTCTAGCAAGCAACTGATTGTAGGAACAAAATAATGCCCATTTACAAGCATTGCATTACTGCTGTGCTTTCTAGAATAGCAGCAGCAGTCTGATCGTAAAATGCCTGAAAGGCTACTTTTCTCAATGTATAAAATGCACAGATTAGACTACTGAATGGCTTACATGGAGAGCTGTTGTCAGTAGAGCTGGAATTTGAGATGGAATTTGTCTAACACCTTTGAAACATCCTGCAGGCACTCTTCCCCTACTCCCCTCAGCCAAATGTGACCATGCTCAGAAAGGCAAACCTAAAATGTAAACAAAGGCTGAATCAAAACAAAAAATCCCTGTGACTGTCCCTTTAAAGTCAATCATTTTCTGTTTGTATTGAGGCATCATTCTGGGTGACGGTAGGATGCTGCTTAAGGCTAGGGACATATCTGCCTGGGACACATATTCAGTGAGCTCGATCATGCCTCTCTTCATATAGTCCAGGGAGGTATGTCTCAAGTCATTCACGCCAACATGGACTATGACAGAGTCATAGCAGTACCTGTTGTTGAGAGACTTGGGTGTGTGTGTGATATGGCGGATTCTGGCACCTGACAACTAACCGTGACTTTCTCCTTATCCAGCCTGGTGAGAGGCACATCTGTGTGTCTCACAATGGAGTCTCCTATAGGTTCATAGGTTCATAGGTAGGTACTAGGCTATCTGCCCGAAGGCATTTATAAGCCTAACCAGAATGTGTTGGCTTTCGCCGCCCCCTTAGATTAGTTCCCTGTGCCTCTGTCCAGCAGTGCCATTGAAGTGGTCCCCGAGGTAAACTTTCTGTTTCCCATCCACTCGTTAAGATTTCTTTTGAAGAGTGTTAGTGAGAAGCTCTGCCTAATGTAGATTGGGATCTTGTTCCAAAGCATGGGCAGTCTCTGGGACAGGAATCTATCCCTCTAGCATGCCCTATTTATTGTTGTGGTGAGGTTTAGATCCCTAGAGCATGTGGCTCACGGGGATAAGGTTTTCTTTAGGTGGAGCATGTCATCAATTCTGGGTTGGACATGGCCTTGTATGTCAGGCAGAGATCACCTCTGAGTAGGCGGTATGCAACCGAGTACAGCTGTAATTTCTTCAGTCGAGCTGCATAGGGCATCTGTTTGAGGCCAGTGATCCTCTTGGTGAGGTACTTCTGTGGTCTTTCCAGCTGTTGCAGGTGTCTTGTAAGGTACATCCCAAATGGGGCGTTGTACTCTATGATGGGTCTGATGAGTGATGAGTAGAGGGGCACAATGACCTCTTTTGATCTGGATGCAAACCCTTTTGTGATTAGGTGGGCCACATAGAAGGATTTTCTAACCACTTTGGCAATGTGATTATCAAAGGTGAGATTACTATCTATTGGGTCCCCAGATCCCTTATTACGTCTTCCGTATTTAGGGGACTACCACCTATGTGGTTGTTTGTGGGTACTTTGTTTTTTCCAAAGGGGATGACTATGCACTTTTTGGCATTTAGCTTGAGGCCATGATTTTGACACCAGGTATCCGTCTCAGTGAGACCCTTTTGGAGGTTGTCTGTGTCAGCCGGAGAGTCAATTATAGTGCCTAGTTTGCAGTCGTCTACGAACTTGGTCATCCATAGTCCTTCTGTGCTTACCTGTACCTCTAAGAAGTATATGCCGAACAGGAGGGGTCCTAGGACTGAGCCCTGGGGAACTCCACTTGTAACAGATTTAGAGTCTGACTTAGCTCCTGCAACTCTCACCATGTGGGTTCTGTCCGTGAGCCAGTTGGCAACCCATCTTGTGACGTAGGTTTATGTTCAGGCTGGTGAGCTTCTCTATAATACCAGAATGGGGAATGGTTTCGAAGGCCTTTGCGAGGTCTAGGTAGGCTGTGTGTACCACCATTCCCTCATCTATAGCCTTGGTAACTGTCTCAAAGAAGTCCACCAGGTTTAGGAGGCATGATCTGTTCTTAACAAAGCCGAACTGGGTAGGCTCCAGTGTTTCGAGGTTCCCAATGTCTCTGTTAATGAGTTCCATGATGATGCACTCCATAGCCTTGCAGACCAAGCTAGTCAGGCTTATAGGGCAATAGTTCCCAGGGACTGTTGTGGATCCACCTTTGTGAAGTGAAATAACCACTGCTGTGTGCCACTCTATGGGTACGTAGCCTGTGGAGAGGCCGAGTTTGAACAGTGTGTTTAGGTGAGGGGTTAGTTCGGCTCGTGTAGGACGCAGCCTTTGGACATCGTTCGGTCCCATTGATGCTGTATTTTTGGCTTTGGAGAGGGCTGTTTTAACCTGATTGTCTGTGATTTCAGGGACTCTACATTCTTCTGGTATGGTTATATGCCCTCTTGGGGGTGAGAGGGGGGTGAAGTTTGCACTGGGCCTGTCTGCCAGGATGTTGGCGATATCAGTCGGTTCAGTGTATTTTGTGCCATTCTGCACTAACTCTGAGCAGATCTGAGCATTGCTACTTAGATTCTTGACATAGCTAAAGAATGCCTTGTGGTTATCTTTGGAGTCCTTGGCAATTTTTCTTTCAAAGCTTGCCTTGGATGATTTTATATAGGATCATAGTTTCTTGCTGATACTGATCAGGTATGTCTCCCCTTCTTGAGATTTTACTCTTTTCTGTACTAGTTTCCTCCTTCTATTGTATAGCTTGTTTATGGCAGGAGTCCACCAGACTGGTTTCCTTTTCTTGAAGGAGTGAGTCTTGGTTTTGCTTGGGATGACATGATCCATGCATTCTTGTAGGTGCCCGTAGAATGCATTTGTAAAGAATTTTGCAGCTTGGACAGGATTATCCTTCAGCATGGGGGCTTTGAAACTTTCCACCTTGGTCTTAAGTAACGTGATGTTTGCTTTTGAAAAGTTTTTGAGTGGTTTTCTTGTCCGGGGGTGGAGGCAGAATGTGGATATCCAAAGTGATTTGTTTATGGTCAGATCTAACCATCGAGGGGTTGACCTCCGGTGTAGAACACGGTCGCCCATGTTGGTGAGGACCAGGTCCAGTATGTTGTCATCTCTGGTGGGAGTGCTGACCAGTTGAACCAGGGCATTTGAGTTTATAAATTCTAGGAAATGTTGGACAAGGGAGTTAGTACTTGAGTAGTTCTCCCAGTTAATGTTTGGATAATTGAAATCACCCAATATTAGAGTGTTTGGTAGGACCTTTATGTTTCCCAGTGTTTCCAGAAATGTGAAATGGGGGTCCTGGGACGTGGTGGGTGATCTGTAGCAAGCTACAATTTGAATTGCAGTTTTGCACATTGTTAGTTGCACGTGGATGATCTCTGAAGTATCGTGCTGTGCCACTAACCTGGAGGTGTGGGTATCCTTGATGAATATGGATACCCCCCTGCCTTTTGTATTTCGGTTTTGGTTCTGTGGTCGAAATGTATGGTATGAGTTGTAGCCTGGTAGTGCTGGGGTGCTCTCTGGAGCCTTAAACCAGGTTTCTGTTCCTGCACATATATTGATTTTCTCCATACTGAGGAGTGCCTTGAGTGTGTGCATTTTGAAGTTCAGACTTCTGGCATTGAGTAGCACTGCCCTCAGTTTTTTGTTACTTGTGCTATTTATGGCAGTAGGTTTGTCTTTTGAGCCTTGCCTAAAAAAAGGCACTATGGGGGTGGCGAGAGCCTTGGCCAGTATTTGAAAGCCTAAGGGTGACAGGTGCAAGCCGTCTCTAGCGAAGCAGCATGGCTTATCGAGCATGTCATCCCAGGCAGACAGACACTGGATCCCCTTTGAATGACACCAGAAACTTAGCCAATTGTTGAAATTGAGATTTTTTTCTTTATACCGTAGTATCATTCTTGGTGAGGTCAGGTTGCTACTCAGGGTCAGGGTCATACAGGCCTGGGCTACATGATCAGAGAGCTCTTCCATGTGTCTTTTCATGTAGTCCAGAGAGGTACGGCTCAGGTCATTCACACCAACATGGACAATGACAGAGTCATATTTGTACTTGTTCTGTAGTGACCTGAGTGCTTGTGTTATGTGGCAGATCCTGGCACCCGACAGGCAGCTAACAGTAACCCTCTCCTTATTATTGAGTGGAACATCAGTGTGCCTGACTATAGAGTCACCTATTACTAGTATGTCGGGTATGTTATTTTGCCTTAAGGGCTGTGATTACATGGCACACTGGTTTTGTGAAGTATGTGTTTTATGGTTTGTGTTGGGGGGGTGGAGGTTGCTTGGATGTTTGCTTTGGAGGTCTATGTTGGTGTTGCAGATTTTTATTTAGAGCCACAAGTATGTTTTCATGTATTTATGTGTGTTTTTTTTCCAGTGCTGATTTAATGAGTTTATGTGAGACTGGTGGTGTGATGCAAGTATTTCCCTTCTCCTCTTGACTGTCTGATCCAGTCTTGGGTTGAGAGAGCTTAACCTCCAGTTTGGCTGTATAATTGCATCTCTCGCATGTATTAGTGTTTGGTGGTAGGAGGAGGGGGTTGTCTTTGTACATGAGACAGTTGTAACATAGCCTCAAAATGCCCAGATTCACCAGTTGGACTGGAGAGTACACCTGAAACTGCCCTTTGGACATGCCTGGATAGGTACAGTGAACTGTTTTACTGGATGGCTGGTAAGGTCGAATAGAGAGCCTTGTCCTTCTGTACAGTACAGGAGGGTCTAGTGCTAGGGTTTATAAGTGCTTGCCATAAGTTTTGAGTAAGTGCCTGGCTAAGAAATGAGTGGCTTGAGTGCTTAAGTTGAAAGTGTGTCTAGTTCCAAGAGAAAAATTGAAGAGGAGACTTTGTGGAGCCGCGAATAGTTTTACCCTAGCTATTACTAATATGTTGGGTTTATGGTTAGGCCTTAGTGGTCTATCAACTATATACATTGATTTGCGACACTGCTCAATTCCATCTCTATACTTACAATATAAATCTTAAGATAGCCATACATATAATTAACTCTGAACCTGCTTTATACTCTTAACTACAATATTAGCTTTTTCTGCCCTAACTAGTTTCTTTTCTCACCTCCATTTATTTGCATTTCTAAGCAGTAGTCATGTGATCTATTATCTTTCTGACAAACTCACAAATACACCCCTTTGTATGCTAAATGTTCAATATCTACTCATGCGTAAGTACCTTTTGTGCTGTAATAGTTGCCTCTATTTTCATATGAATGTAATCTCCTTGGCAACTGTACATATAATTGTTAATCTATATTCCTTAATGTTGATAAAAATGTTTGTAATATGTTGGAGCTTTTCTCCACAGGCCTCCTCTGAAGAGGGATTTTGATTAAACCCATTTGGATAAACGTGGTAAACAAAAGCAAAATAAAATAAAATAAAATAAATAACTAAATTGCTACACTATTGAATAGATAAGTGCATTTTGTACATTAATAACCAAAATGTACATTTAAAAGATATCTAAAACTACTCATATGGTTATATGTGTGTGTGGTAATGCATTTGTGGGAATGCATTTTTGATTGCCCTGCTACATACTTAGTGTTACCTGGAGAGATATTAAAATATATAAAATAACCTTTAATTTATTGTATTGCTTTCCAGCAATGATTTATTTAAGCCTAGAAAGAAGGAGCATTTCTAAATGTGTTTGACAATCACCACCTAATGATGCTGGAAATGGTTGCAACATGTAATGAATAATGGCAAAGGAGACACAGTACATTTATATTACTAATGCAAAGCAAAGTACATATTCTGCTGGAGTCCCTATTAAAATTATCGAATGTTCCAAAGTTCAAATGTCATATGGTCGACACCATATGATCGAACTTTGAAAAGTTTGAAGGTGAAAGGCAATGGCTTCGTACTTGCAGAATGGGAAAATTTCCCTTTTCTGCACTGAAGTACGGTCTTGGAGTTGGTATATTTAAGTAGGGGGGTGTGGGGGGTACAAAGGGGCTTGCCCCCTGCTCAGAGCGATAAGTTTTTTTTTTTTTTAACGTTTTTATTATATAGTTGAAGATTCAAATTTCGTTCATATGTTTTCGAACATATGAGGATCGAAATTTTGAAGCTTCAAGTATATAATATAGACCCATTCTGCTGTAGGGCTTAAGTGATAAGGCCAGCATGACTCTTGAATTCCAGTTATATCGTCTTTATGACAGGTTTCCATCATTCTTAGGCAATTGTCGTTGTAGATTTGTACAAATAGTTCTTAGTTTCAACATAAAAATTATGCAAGACATTCACTGAAGATTTAAAGAAATGGTTTACATTGTAGATCTTTGTTCTTGCCTTTTTCTGGCAAACATTTTTTAGAATGGTGTAACTTCCCCCCTAAAAAGGGGCCTTGTGTATGCTTCAATGCATTAATTTGAAAATGTGGTAATTTTAGCATTCTACAAAATGATGCTATTTACCAAAACTAGGTGCCAGTGGTTTGCCTGTTCTCTGTACAGTTATTAGTGGGGGTCACATCAGTGCTAGTTATCTTTGGCCATTACTGTATGCAAGGCTCTAATAGCATAAAAAAAGAAAACCACTTTAAAAAAAACATTTAGTAGCTGAATCTCTGTACTTCCATTTTAAAAGGTCTCTCTATCAAAATCAGGTAGCAGTTCAACATTCAGATGACATTTAATTCATCTGGACATGGAACAAACAATGTCACATCCTAAAGCATGAACTGCCAAGGTGTGCCACATATTGCTGCAGAAACATAATCAAATGGTATCCTTAAAATTATTATCACCAACATTATCAGTTATGACTTTTTTGTTATTTGCTTGGATTCTGTAGCCCTTTCTTTTATTTGCATGTTTATAACTTAATGTTCATTAGAGAAATGGAATGATTTCCTTTGTAGTTTTCAGATTTTATATTATTTGCTTTCAATTAAATTTTCATATGATTTGATATTGTTTTAAACAAAATATTCCATGCTAATTATAAAATTATGTTGTGCAACTATGTAGGGATGATACACGATAGAAACTGCATACCAGAGCCCTACACATTTTTTTTAAAAAAGGCCTGTATATCTAGGGAGTACATGCTTACAGTACTTCATACCTGAAAGAGAACAGAAACAGGGTAGACATGCAACTAAAGACCCTCACTATCATTTGTGATTCACAAATGTGTGAATTGTGGAATGCAGTAGGTAACTGAGACTGAAATTTATGGGACTAGAAGTATGGATTAACCCTATTGAAAACTAAACTGACATCCCCTGTGGCCACAGGAAGCTGATGCTGGTGACCACCATCAGTATGAAAACACAGAATATTGTATCAGAATGTATCTACACACCAAACTGCATTGGAGTTTGTTCTTTAAGGTGTCTCAGGTGCAAACAACACTGCATGTCTGCAAACCCTATTGTGCTTAACATACAATGATGCTACAGAATTTCCAGCAACTGGGAGTTAGAACGTGATCAGACGCCTTCATTTACATATAATGCAAATGCATTCTGCTTCACTGTTGCAGCCAAAGAAGCTGAAACATCTGTCAATCATTCTTTGCCACAGTTACATAGCAGAGAACACACCTTGGGGTGTGGCAATCCATCCAACTGTTAGTGATTATAGCAGTATTAAAGTATATTGCTCTATGCCCACTATAGACAACTACTATGGGCACAGAAGTCTATAATCTCAGAAAACATATGCAGTTCCATATGGGATATAGCATGTTCCAGTTCAAACATATATTTGGAATGTGGATCAATATAGCCATGCTGTTCCCACTGTTACAGTTAATAATCACCACCTCAGTGTGTTCTTCTGATGTAGCACGGCTACATTACCTTATGTACACACCTGTCCTCTTCATGAACACAGGCAAATGACATGTAAAGTGTCCCTGGTCTGTCATTTGAAATAGACAGAATGGTTAGTATTAAGACTTTAGTGTCTTATAAACGTTTGAGAGGAGACGTCTGTCTCACATACTGTAAAGAACTAGGGACCTAAGTCTTCACCAATATATAAATAAAACATGGTGGTGAGCCATATTTATAACCCATTGCTTATGAAACATATGGAATAAACATGCATATTAAGCAGTATGACTCACTATCTTCCCTTAAACATAATCTAGATGACTGGACGTGTATCCACAAATTTACTCCAGGTCTGACTGTTATGGACCTCCTGGTGAAAGGAGGTGTGCCTTCTGTTTCCTCACATACTTCCTAGCATGCGGTGTTTATTAATCCTAGGAATCTAAATGTTTTTGATATGATACAATGACTTACAAGCATAACGGGCATGCATTCCCCCATCACCACTTATAAAAGGACATTATCAGTATTTGTCCTTTGAGTCTTTCCAGCATTTGAGCAGTGAGAATTATTTCTGATTCCTGTTTTTATTTTTTATTTCTGTATCATCTGTCTTACATATTTGGTCTGCTACTTATAAAATTTGTGATTTTCTGGCAAATCATTGAGGACCATAGTCACTAAATAAAGACTTAATGTCCTTCAGAAAATGCATAAAGCACAAGGATGAACTGGAGCTGAGAAAAAAAAATTTATTAAGGGCTTTCGTCACAATTACCAATGACTTCTTCAGAATACACTTGTCAGTAAAAATCACCTTTAAATACTCTATCCAAAACACATTAGCACATTTAATTGAATCATTCACATCCATTTTAAAAAGACAGGCTCAGGAAAAATGTTTTAGTACCAAACCATATTATATTCAAGCATGAAAATAAAATAAATATGGTATAAGAAAACACACACACACACATATATATATATATATATATATATATATATATATATATATATATATATATATATATATATATATATATATATATATTTTTATATATATGGATTCCATACACTTGGTTGAATTACACTTGGTCGAAAATGATTCCAGGCAGTTCACTTGAATGAAAGCTCACTTGACTGAAAGCTCACTTGGTCGAAATTAATTTGGTCTAAAATGCCCCACTGCAGTGCAACCCTGGAGTGAGAATATTAAATAAGGGGGGTGTGGGGGCGTAGCCCCCCACATTATGCTAATAGTTTTTACTAAACATATATATATCAATGCATTTCTAATGGATATACCTTCTTATAACAGTGAATACATTAAAGTTATGTGGGGGGCTGTGCCCCCACACCCCCCATTATTTAATATTCTCACTCCAGGGTTGCACTGCAGTGAGGCAGAGGCTATATTCCATTTTCGACCAAATGAACTTTGAACAAGTGAGGTTTCAGTCAAGTGAGCTTTCAGTGAAGTGCAATGCCTGGAATTATTTTTGACCAAACGAAATTCGACCAAGTGTATGGAATCCACATATATATATATATATATATATATATATATATATATATATATAAAAACAATTGTTTAAAACCTCGTCACATGATCTGTGACCCTAGTTTCAAAAATAAAAATGTTTGTATTACCTTTCCCTATGTCATAATTGTGCTGATAAATCCATGTTCTAAATGCATTCTTTGCCTTCCCTATATAATATCCACGGCATATCTGGCACACTGCGATGTATACTACATTTTTTTTGTGCCATAGTTGTTCTTCTGATTGTACCTAATGTGCCCATAGTTCTTAATCAGGACACTATCCCCTTCCAATACAGACTTGCATTGTGTGCAATGTCTGCATTTTGTCACCCTACCCTTTTTGGCATTGTTAACCCCTTCTTTATTTCTCTCCAATGTATTTTTGATACTTGTATTTTTTTTTTTTGTAAACTACAATGGGTGCCTCACCTATTTTATCTGCTACATGTTCATAACTTTTTAGTATATACCAGTTCTTAGCCAAAATGTCTCTAACTAGTGGGAATTGTGGATTGTATGTTAAAATCCATGTGTTTCTGTAAATACTAGTGTTATCAGTTTCTGTTTCACAGTTATCTGACCATGTAGCCATGTCATGCATATCTAAACCAAACCTAATAATGGGTGAAAGTATCCCACAATTCTCTTGTGGGTTACCTCATCCAACAAAGGTTTTAACAAAGTCAGCAGAGTAACCCCTCTTCAACAACATACCAAATAAAACATCCCTTTCTTTATAAAATTCTTCCAAGTCACTTATCATCCTGGCAAGTCTCACCCCTTGTCCCTTCACCAAGGATCTCTTGTGGTACAAGGGGTGTCCACTCTCATAGTAAAGAAGGGTGTTCGAGTATGTTGGTTTTCTAAAAATTGTTGAAAAAAATTTCTTGTTCACTCTGTCTTTGCTGACTTGTATATCCAAGTAGCTGACACACTCAGTATTCATATTAATCGTAAACCTTAAAAAGGTAGTGCTTGAGTTCCGAAACAGTAAAAATTCAGATAACTGGTCTGGATTGCCATCCCAAAATATAAGGCTGTCGTCCAGGTAATGCCCAGAGAATCTACAATGTTTAAATCCCTCTAAAATGAATACCGTCGACAGCTCCCACTGAGTTAAGACTATATTTGCAAATATGGGGGCACATGCTGCCCCATCGCAATTCCAGATGTCTGCCTGAACAGTTGTCCTTCGAAAATCAAATAACTATTTTCCAAAACTAATTCCATCAAAGTTCTCAATGTGAGTATCCTAGAGTGGGTTAAAGAAATGTATTGACAAAGAAAAATCATAAAACAGCTCAATACCCTCTTGATGGGTTATGACATTAAACAGATTTTTAACATTTATTGTTGCTAGTATAATGTCATCCCCATAATATTTCTGTTTGACTTTCCTTAAACAATCCCATGAGTCCTTAATGATGTGTGACAAATTGTTTAAACAATTCTTAAGTTGACTATCAAAGAACTTGGCTATTGTTAACATCTTGGAGCCTTTTGCATGCACTATAGGCCTTAAGGGGGGGGGGGTTCTGGTGTCTTTGCAGATTTTTGGGATCCCAAAAATTGTTGGGATCCTTGGATTGTTTTGTAGACAAAAATTATATTCTGTTTCTGAAATTTGGTCATTTATTAATAAGTCATATAATATAATATTGATGTTCCGGTATGCTATATTTAACTCCTTGCGAGATATTTGTTCATATCCATCACCAAATAGGTGACTAAACATACTGTCTACGTATCTCTGCTGGTCCATCACCACTAAACTGCCCCCTTTGTCCACTTTCATCACCCTGATGGATCTATTCTTAGAAATACTGGTTAACAAGTTGACCTCATCCTTAGACAGATTATGTTCATCCCTAAAATTAGATCTATTTTTGAATAAATCTCTAAAGTCATTCATGCACATACCTTTGAATAACTGAATGGTAGGATGTAACGGGGGATTGAATACACTGGCCCTTTTGCACTTCAAATTGTGAGAACTGTTGGATTCCTTTTTCATAATAATGTTAAAATTAAGTTTTCCTGTGTACAACATAACATCCAACAGTATTTTTTCCACATTTAAATTCTTAATCGGCACAAAATTTAGTCCCTTTTGGAACAAGTTAGCCCACTCGTGTAACAAAAACGCTACTTAAATTGTATATCTTAAAGTCGTGGCGATCATTAAAAATTACTGTTTCATCATAGGTGTCATCAGTTGTCAAAAAGGTTTGTAAAAAATCATTGTTTACCAATTCACCTGTCTCCCCTTCCTCTCCCCCTCCCCTGATTGTTCGAGGATTGGTGCTGGTGACCACCCTGGTAATTCCCGGCCAATGGTCTCCTGTAGTAGTAATTCTGTTGTTGAATTCTCTTCGACCTCCTTAGGGGGTTCTAAAGGGATGTTTTTGAGGGTACTTTCATTATTAAATCCTACTTCCTCAATTGTCTTCCCATCATACTCTTCATTGTTCAATTCCTGTTGTACAAAACGGTTATTCCCATTTTTTACTAGGGGATATGACTGCCCTGTCTCGTATTCTTTATGATCCCTATCTAATATTTTACATTTTTTCTCTTTAATTTTGTTAATAGTTTTGTCAACATTAAGAAACAATGCTTTATATTTATAAACTTTCATAAAAAAGCACAAGTCTTTTTATTATGTTCATCAAGTCTATTGATCGAATCCTGTAATACAGCAAATGTCTTGTTGTTGTCTCTTGTAAGTAATTCTAGTGACTCGCAGCCTTGAAAGTTACCAAATCTGTATGCAGTTCTGACCCATTAATAAGGCTGTTCAGAAACCTATAGTACCTAAGTCCCTTCGGGACCTGTACCCATTTCAAACACTCTCTTAGGTACTGGTTTTCAGTTTGTAGTTTCCTGAGTTTCAAAACATCTCTCTCCAGATTTTTTAACATTTGATCAACAGCACCTTGATTGGATCGTTGATTTTCAGTTGCTAATATACCATTGCACTCTTTGTTGATCCATTCTTTTAAATTAAAGGAGTTCTGTGTCGCCTCATGTGACGAGGTTTAAAACAATTTGTCACACACACACACACACACACACACACACACACATATATATATATATATATATATATATATATATATATATATATATATATATATATATACACACGTGTGTGTGTGTTTTCTTTTACCATATTTATTTTATTTTCATGCTTGAATATAATATGGTTTAAGGTTTGGTACTAAAACATTTTTCCTGAGCCTGTCTTTTTAAAATGGATGTGAATGATTCAATTAGATATGCTAATGTGTTTTGAATAGAGTATTTAAAGGTGATTTTTACTGACAAGTGTATTCTGAAGAAGTCATTGGTAATTGTGATGAAAGCGCTTAATAAATTTTATTTTCTCAGCTCCAGTTCGTCCTCGTGCTTTTTGTTATTTAGTTTGCTGTTCAATATTTTTGTTACTTCAGAAAATTCATGCTAACAGAAATCCTTTTATTTTAGAAACTTTCTAAGTTTATTAGAAAAATCTTTAAAATCTGTCCCTATTTTTGGTCCTTTGCCCCGCCATTATTTTAGGCTTTGTCTAAATTTCTTGCACTAAGAGACTGAGAGGTATGGCAGGAGAAGGGAAAAAGCAGGGGCAGATAGACAAACATTTAGTCAGACAGAAAGATGGGTAGACATAAATGGTTTGGAGGACAGTAGATGGACACAGACATACAATGGGTGGTCAAATGGTGATGGGAATCATTGGACAGCAAACAGTGAATGGGGAATGACACATAAGGAAAGGAAAACACGAGGATGTTAATATGGTAGGGTCTTGCCATGGTTCTATGCTAGGGTAGCCCAGAGGACAATAAATCATTCCTGCATTCAATCCTGATCAACATGAGGTTCTTCCAGGAGTTTTCTATACTTCCAACTATATTTATGTATTTTCTACATTTCTTGCCTTCTCATTTGATCCTTCACCTTATATTCTTTCTTTTGTTTTTTGGCACATTCAGTTGATGCCTGATTTTTATCTACTTCTGGTTTGATTTACATTCCCGCTTGATGCCGATATGGTTCTGCTAGATTAAGGAGGGAAGTCATCTTAGATTTATTCTCCTCATGTTTCAAAACTTTTACTATGTTTGGGTCTTATGAGGTCAGCAGATATGTATGCAGTCCACGATTGCAGATTTACACATGTAATCAATTTCAAGGAGGCCCATACCACTTTCAGAACTGGAAATATATAGTCTTGGTATGCACTGATGCTTATAAGTCATTTGATGAGCATGAAGCATCCTTCTTGTTTTCCTATCTAATCTATCCAATGCCTTTTGGGGCCAGTCAGTCACTCCAAAACTGTAAGTAGGACAGGAAGAGCAAATTGCTTTATAGCCTGAATTTTGTTTCTAAATGTCAACGCTTTTTTCAGGATTAATTTAGTCTTCCAAAATATTCCTTACAAAGTTTTATTTGCATCTGTTCATGTTTTATTGTTAATCCTTCATCAATTCCCAAATATTTATACACTACCTCTTGCTCAAGTTCTTATATATCACATTCTTGTCCCAAAATTATGTTTTATTGGTGCTGCAGCTTTCCTGCTTTAAAGGTTGCTTTTGCACATTTATCAAGATGAAATGACATTCTTATATCATCTGAAAAAGTTTTGACCACTTGCAGTTGTGCTTTCAGCTCCTCATCTAATGAGCTATACAGTTTTAAATCATTGACAAAGAGAAGATGAGAAGTTTTTACACTTTGTTGGTTTCCAGGAGCCAAATTATGACCCAATCTGTTAAGCAGACAGTTTAATGGGTTAAGGACAAGGCAAAAGACCAGCAGTGACAGAGAGTCACCCTGGAATATCCCCCTTTGGATTTTTATCCCTGGAATAATAATTTGTCCATCTTGGCTTAACTGCAAAGTGGTTTGCTACTGTTTCATGGTCACTGTGATGTACTTTATCAGTGTAGGGTGTATCTTATACATTTCTAAGCACGATTTTATCAATGAATGTGGAATATTGTCAAATGCTTTTTTGTAGTCAATCCATGCCACACCTAGATTCTTCCCCTTTTTATAGTTCCCCACTATGACTTTATTTAACAACAAATGATCCTTTGTTCCATATGACTTTCTTTTATTGCCCTTTTGTTCTATTGCCATAGTTGAATTTTCTTCTAAATGACTATAAACTCTGTCAGGATCAATTCCAATATATAGTTTATATGTTGTTTGAAGGCAAGTTATTGGTCTATAATTTTTAGGTTAGCTTGCAGGTTCACTATTAAGTAAAAACATTGTTTTCCTGTTAGCCATGGTTGGTGTCTGTTCGGGGTGTGCTGCATATAAATAGTTCTTATTC